>NC_030425.2:5915000-6087500 GCF_001660625.3 Ictalurus punctatus
AACACACCAGATCAGTGACTCTAAGCAGTGCTATAAAGTCAGGGAAAAAGACACCACAAGCACCGATACGATCTATGACTTGTGTTGATTCAAAACCTTGCCTTGTGAAACAGGCAGCGATAAGAGCATCCCCAGAGAGGAACTCCGTAAGCACCGTCCCACCACGTATCCACCTGTGGGAGTCTGAAGACGTGGAGTATGAAAATATAATACAATGTCAGAACAGTGGCAGGACAAGACTGTGTCTGACTCCTAGTATCGAGAGGACCAACCCATCCTGGCACCACGATAAAGCTTCTTTGACTGTTCCGAGATCAACAGGGTGTCGATGGGATGTTCCAAACAAGACTTGTCGACAAAGCAGCATTGCTGATATTTGCCCATGGGAAGCGAAGCAGCAAGATCAATTACAACCCAAAGGTTTTTGTGATGACGATTTAACTTGCGAAGAGGACAGCAAGCATATGCAAATAACAACAGGGGACAAAAGGATTCGTCCATGGGAACCTCTAGGACAGACATCGAGAATCAATAGTAAAGCTAGGAAAGGAACTGAGCAACATCAGAGCCATACAGAGGCAGAAGTGTTCCCCTGCAATGTTAAAGAAGATTCTGCCAAATCAGTTTCTGAGGCAACAAAACCCACTGAGAGAGTTATTTATGTAAATCCTCAACCAGACACAAAGAAGCAGAGTCGACAAGAGACACTCCGAACTGATATCTGTCCATGGGAAACAAAAAGTCTAACTACGCCTAGTCCAAGGCACCGTTTAACAAAACAACTTACCGGTACTGCGGATATGGATATATGCCCATGGGATTTCCCTGAGGGATCTTCCTGCCAGTTGGAAAAGTTACCTAAAACAGATGCTGAGAACCCAAGTGATGATGTTAAGAAAACTAAATCAGCGCCAAATCCACCGACTAAACAGCTGACAAGCACAGCGGAAACTTGTCCGTGGGATTTCCCTGACTCGCCATCTATTGTAAAAGAAGTCTATCTGTTGGAAACAGAGGAAGCATCACTGAAACCAAATCAAGAGGACATGGGATTGCCTTCACAAGTGTCCACAACTAAGAAAACACATAGCTGTTCCCAGGAAGCAGATACAACAGGGAGGTCTGAAGGTATCACCATAACAAAGGAGGCAGATACCTCAGTCCTACAAAAAGAAAGTGTGCACGCTAAAATCTGTCTTTGGGAAACCATTACACTAGAAAGTGAACAGCCCGGGAAATCATCTCAAAAACAAACAGGCCTTCATGTTAATCGAGATCCAGTGCATACAGGTGAGCCTGAGAAGCAAATCCAAAAAACCAAAAATGCTTACGCTGAGATTTGCCCATGGGAAACAGAACAGTCACCAAAAAAACCTCAAAGTCCAAATTACCTTCAAGCATATATATGTCCTTGGGAATTAGAGGTTTCAGGAAAATCCAAAATGCAAACAAGTGTCTGTGTAGACATTTCCCTTTGGGGCTCTGAACGACCAGCGAGTACAAAGGACAGCGTCAGTGAGAAGACGGAAGAAGATACCTGTGCACATACTGTACAACGGGCAAAGGCTAATCCGCCTCTGACTCGATGTGATGCACTGTGTCCATGGGAAATGAAGGGAGGATCCATTGAGCACGATAATAACTCGGACATATTCACATGGGAGGAACCAATAGCGGAAGAAGAAAGTGATGCAGAAACAGCGGCAGAAGCCTTTATCTTCCCACCTGACTCATAAACGCCAAGCTTCTAGAGATCGACTTCTAAGATCCAAGCTTATTAGCACGTGCTTTGTTCTAGCTTTAGAAATGTAAACCATGTTTTAACAAATTGAGCCACTAGTTATACGCCACAATAAGTGTCCATGTGGAAAATGAACTTCGCCACTGCAAATGGACTACTCAAATAAAAGTCCAGGTCAAATTCTTACTCATCCAGCAACATGCCAAGCATGAAGATCATCGTGATACAGTACTTTCACCCATAGCTGTAACTAGCTTCACTATATGGCAAAATGTTTGTGGACACCTGACCATTACACTCATGAGCCTTTTGAACATCCCTTTAAGATGCAGTCCATCTTGGCTGTTATAATCATCTCCACTCTTCTGGGAAGGCTTTTGGAGCGTGGCTGTGGGGATGTGTGCTCGTTCAACCACAAGAGATTTAGTGAGATCAGGCACTGATGTCAGGCGAGGAGGCCTGGGATTCAGTCGGTGTTCCAGTTCATCCTAAAGGTGTTCCATGGGGTTGAGGTGCAGGACACTCGAGTTCTTCCACACCAGCCTTGGAAAACCATGTCTTCATGGAGCTCGCTCTGTACACAGGGGTATTATCATGCTGGAACAGGTTTGGGCCTCTTAGTTCTATTGAAGGGAAATGGTACAGTAATGCTACAGCATACAAAGATATTCTATACAATCGTGTGCTTCCAAATTTGGGGCAACAGTTTAGGGAAAGGAGCGCATTTGGGTGTGGTCAAGTATCCACATACATTTGGCCTTATAATGTACATGTGGACATACCAAGGATTTTTTTTTCCCTCTTCCTCCCACATTGCATCACCAGCGGTCAAATTTAATATGGAAACAGTGGCATTTTATATATATATATATATAAAAAATGTGTAAATGTGAGGGTTTATGAGAGCAGTTTGGTGATTTTTAAACTACAAACTTCAATTTGTTCCTTTTTTTTTTTTTTTTTTTAAAGACTACTCAATATCAGTAGCCAAATCAGCTTAGCAGTTGTTTAGCAGTTGATGTAGTACGCATTCGCCATTGTGATATGTTAACAACGACACACATTTCAGCAATGCGGACCTCACTAAACGTTACGGTCACGGTCCTACTTCTACCTGGGTACATTTTCCCACCTGGTGTGTCATTACAGTACTGTGTGTGGAGATTTAAATCACCATGGGATCCCCATCAAACCCAAGACTGATATAAACCCAGATATTAATCGCTCATTGGATCCAATCAAAGAATTAACCATGACACGATTACCATTTTTATTATCTGGTTGATCTTGCTTATGAGCATAACGCACATGCGTTAGATGAAGGTTTTCATTAAGTTGAAAGCCATTCTTGCGGAATACAATTTTTAACGATATAGTCGGGATATATTCACGGGCTATTAACTATCATAAGTGATCTGTATCCATTTGTTCTGGGATCATTTTACTTTACTTTTTTTTTTTTTTTTTAAATGTTATATGTTCTTACCTCAGATTGATGAACTGTGCTTGTTAAAAGGTCATTATTTTGACTTTGATGTAATGTGTAACACCTCATCTGTAACCGTTTGTGCGGTGTACACACCACCAGGCAACAAATAAATGTCATGCACAAGCGACACAGCAATTCTGTGATTTTGAAAGTGATGCACTGTGCACAAAAATCACATTATGTATAAATATATATTATATATATAAAATATATCATCTTTTTCGAATGGGTTGTAAATTGACCACGGCTGTGACCTTACCAGATTTCACTACGCGTCGAAGTGGTTCAGTGAGGACACCCATGGAGAGCCATACAGTTTCAGGAACATTAGGTTTATTTATTTCACAAGTCAATAATGAAATCTGTACAAAGATGACCGAACACCACGCCCCCTCTGACTTATTTATGCCATTGCACTGCCTTGGGCTTTGGCACCTCATAATTAAGACTCTCAAACTCCTCTTCGGGTTTAAGCTTGGGGCCTGGGATCATAAGAGTCTGTGGAAAAACGAACAGGAGTTAGTACAGCTGAACCAGCCCACGTTTACACGGACAGCGGTAATCTAATTATTGACCTTATTCTGAATAAGACAATATTCTGATTAAAGTGTTTACATGAGTCGCTTTTGGAATATTCCTCTCATGTTCATGTTTTACGTGTTATAGAACGTAGAGCGATTAACGTCACACGTCATTACGTCACCGCGCCACGCCGTCCCCTCCAGAATTTCACGTATCGACATACAGTTGGTCTTCGTTATGGGACCGTATACAGTTTCGTGTGTTTCATTTTTAATTTTACGAAAGCTTCAAGTGCGGTTAATTATTTGTCGTGCCGTACGTGCAAACAGACGACCGCTTGAAGCCGTGGGCTGTATTGATGTTCACATGATAGTTTCTTAATCAGAGTATCGTCTTAATCGGATTAATATCGCAATATTGTTGTCCACGTAAACGTACTGACTGTCAAGAGTAACACAACAGGAGTTACCATTAAAGCTGCAGAACGTAACTGTTTTTTGGTGGTGTTAAAATTTAAACAAGTAGCCTATTTCAGACGATCGAGAAAAAAAAAAAAAAAAAAAAAAAAAAAAACTGTTGAATTGGACTTTGATTTTTTTTTTTTTTGGCCTCATCATGCCACAACCACAGGCATGAATGAAAGTCTGTCTACGGTCAATGGAACTATTGTGAAGCACTGAACTACAGACAGACATCAGAGGAGGATAAACATCAGATAAGGATAAACACGACACGCTCAACCTCTAACCCTTGTAATCCCTAGGTAGTGTCATGGTTGAGCCAGCATGAGGAGAAAAACTCATATACAGCCCCCTTCGAAAGTATTGGAACAGCAAGGTCAATTCTATTGTTTTTAAGAATACACTGAAGACATTTGGGTGAACATGAGACAGACAGATCAGAATGTCCGCTTTCCTTTCCTCATATTTACATCTAGATGTGTTAAACAACTTAAAAACGTGGCACCTTTGGTGGCAGACCATGCCATTTTTTTTAGGTGAGCAAAAGTACACGAACGGATAGTTTTAAAATTATAAAAGTAACACTTCATCCTTGGTACTTCAGCTAACTACGCTCTCGGCTAACTAGCATTAAGCTAAATCGTCCACGCAGCAATAACTACAGAAAATTATTACAAACATTTCGCTTAGGCTTGACTCGGTCTGGACTCTCAGCGAACAGATTAATCCGCATGGCACAACTAACATCACGGAATTAGCGGGGTCTCGAACACCTCGCATCTGTATAAAAGTTATACTGTATACTCCTGCGTTAATCATCATCATCCTGCTCAATAAACAAGTCATAGGCCAAGAATGCATTTAATGCTTAGCTGAAAAAATCATTGAGTCTTATGCTCGCAACGTGAGTCAATGCACGGAGAACTACACCGGTCCCTTTGCGATTTTCCTGTTGCAGAAATGAACGCGAAATCAACCGAACGCCGCGATATTCAGAGGAGCTCACAATTTTTAAAAAATCCCCGCAGATTTTCGGCAGATTTGGGCCAAGACGCGTCACGTGGCGTCATCACGACGCGCGCGAGTACAGCTAAAAGGCCTCATTCATCAAAAAACAATCACTGCGAAACAATTTTATGCAAATACACAAATTCAAGTCGTTTTCCGCAAAACAAAACAAAAAAAAAAAACTTTTTGAATTTTTTTTAAAAAGCCGCAGCAAAAATCGAGCATTTTTGGCCACAATGATCACAAAAAACGGCGAAATCCTGTACGCACCGACTATGCAATACGACACTATGCGACTTAAACGAACAAACCTTAAGGATGGGTTCTTTAGGTGGCGCCCATGCCGGAACAATCTTGCCGTGTAGTCTCCAGAGGCCGTATGGGTTGACCAGGTGTCTCTCCATCACCAAGTACTCCAGGACATCCCTGGGCTCCTCTTCATCTCCCAGCATCAAGCGGCCAAACCGGTCATAGATTGCCAACGTCTGAAAAAGGAGACTGATAAAAAGCATCGTCGCCTTCAGGGATGCTTCACAAACTTTTCTTTACTTAACTCACCTGTCTCGAGTGCATGCGGATCGTCACTTGACCGTACAGATTGCCCTTAGTGATCATGTCCGGGCATCTGGCGTGGACCAACCGCGGCGGCTCCAGAGACTCAACAAAGCGCCAGCGCAGCGTTTTATACCGATTTCCACGCACCATCTCCTACAACACACAGCAAGCTTGTGACCCTCTGACAAACGGTTTAAAAGGTGCGTTTAACATACACAAACATGGCATTCATGAATCGCTTTCGTGTGCGTGCAATAAACACCACAATCGGAACATTCACACAGTTGAGGCTGAACGACATAAAAGCGGTTTACGTACCGGGTAACACCTTTCCGTGACCAAAGAATGGAGTTTCTCTTTGTCGAACCTGGAAGAGCGGAGAAAGGAAATACGACTTCGTATCCGACTCACGATCATAAACGTAAACAGTGCTATATCACAATAACGGACTGTGGGAATAGTGACACCGAGGGGGTCACCAAGTTCCTATTTTTGATACGTATAACCTGTAGAGAGAACCTTCATAATTAATACATTAAAAATAAATATACATTTTAACAAAAGAGCATAAATAATAAACAGCACAAATGATAAACTTTTAATAACCGGACCCCCCCCCGCCCCCAAATCAACTCCCAGGTCAAAGTTCATCTAGATGAAGTCGGCACGAGTGAAAAGAACCCGCTACCGAAATCAAACGTCGTCCTTTCGCCTGCCGTGAATCGGCTTTTCGGCGGAGTGAAACCGATTTGATCTGAAAAAGCAGAAAAGCACGACCTTCGTTTGACCCTTACTCGATCTATTAAATTACCATAACAACCCTGCGTTAAATGTTCTCGTGCCTGCTATGTTCGCGCTTCCTTACGAAGACCGTGTTCCATTTAACCGACCACCTCCCCTTAAGACACGTGCACGGAGCAGCTGTGCAGTGGATCCTCGCCGTCATACTGCTTCATACACGTCCCAACATTTACACTAACCGACAGATCAGACGCTGACAACAGGAAGCGTTTTGAATAAAGTAACGCCACCGACCACGTTTATTTTTCAAATTACACATGACGTTTAACAAATGACACGTGACTAAGCTTGAATAAAAATGCACGACTTCCGGTCAGTCAGAAACAGTGAAAAGAAGGGAAAGGGTGCTCGACGTCCCCGAGTAATTTATAGACTTCCGAACGTCACATGGCAGAGCTAACGAATAGACGTCTGTCTCGAGGTCGACCTATAACTAAGTTGGGCAGTACCCAGCGATAACCGATTGATCGGCCGATGTTTAATCGAACAGAACACTCAAAATAAAATAATCGCTGAACATTATTACATAAATAAATATGAACTATTAATAAATATTAAAGTAAACAAAAAGACACGCATCCAAACTGAACAAAAAAAAAGCAACGCTCCAAATAAAAAATAACAAATAGAGACATCCGAAATGAATTAAAAAAACACAACAAAATTTGCAGCGGTAGTGTTTATTTCGCCTCTAGAGGCCGCTCTCGCACCGTATAATGAGAGCGGCCCCTTCTCAGCCGCTCCCACGACAGACTCGTGCGCCCAGGAAAATCCATTGATGTGGATTCCTGCTTATAATCGATAGTTCGAGCAAATCGGTTACCGGTGCAGATTAATCTGCAAAAACGTTTGATCGGTCAACTTCTAGTCTGTCGTCGGAATGGTGGATACTTCTCGGACACTCGCGAGGGTTTAAACAAAAACAAAAACAAACGAACAGACCCCAGAAAGATGCTTCTTACTGTGTTAGAGCCATATGAGCCTCGATGAAGATTTCCTGCGCTCGCATGGCAAACCCTTTAGAAGAGAACTCTGGGTCGTGGTCCTTTATTTTGCGCATCCTTGGCAAAGAAATCCCCACAAACATCAGAAACGTTAGAGGATGTTACATGTCTGATCATGATACAAAACATAACCGGACATAAACCTACACAAGATCAAGCATCAGAAATCGTACAGCTTTTCGATTTATTCGGATTAAGGAAGCGTCAGGTCCCAGGTCCTGACGAGCCTCAGACTCGTTTAGGAGAATACTGATGGTGTAAAATGCTGATGTTTCTTACGCCAGCTGTGAGGCGGCGCTCTGTCGCAGCTGCTCCGTGCGCTGTTTCAGCCCCTCTTTGGACAGAGAGGAGAGACGAGCGTCGCCCTCGGGAGGGATGTACGGATCAAAGACTCCGGCTATCGCGGTCATGCAAGGCAGAAACAAAACACTTAGAAGAAAATCTTCAAAATAATAAACAATGATTCAGAGGTGGACAATGACAAAGGGTATCAGATCAAACAAACCAACGGCAGACAAAACAACCCAAGTTAAAAAGAGGTCGTATCTGAGACCGTGAGGAACATTAAAGGAAAAATCCACACTCAATGACTTGTACAGTGCGGGAAATAAGTATTGGACTCATCAGCATTTTTTTTTTCCTTTGAGTAAATATATTTCCGATGAGGATATTCACATGAAATGTTCACCAGGCATCAGTATTAACTCGAGAAATCCGGAAATATAAAGAATTCACAACATTAAAGTCCATAAATAAAAGTTGTGTGTAATAAAGAGGAATGACACGGGGAAAAAAGTACTGAACACGCTAAGAAAAAGCAGTTCTCCAAGGAACCAGCTGAAATCCGTAAGTAATTACACCCCCTTTCTGTGCAAATTAATATCAGCTGGGTTTGATCTATAAAAAAGCTTTTCGTTACCAAGGTGTCCGACAAGAAACATCTCACGATGGGTGAAAGCAAAGAGCGCTCCCAGTTAATACTGCTGTCTGGTGAAAATTTCACTGTATGAGAATAGCGTTATTGGAAATATATTTACCGGAAAAAATGTTGACGTCCAATACTTATTTCCCTCACTGTACATATCAATATTTAGAACCAACGCGTGATCTTCAACGCCGTCCAAGATTCTCCTTGAAACGAAATTCGGACCTTTTTTTTTTGTTTGTTTGTTTTATTGCGCCGATTGACGTCGGTCAATTTTCACTTTTCGCCAGGTAACGGTTTCCGACGTTTCCCACAATGCTGTTGGAGTACCCACCGACATTGGTGCCAGTGGGACGTGGAATTAACCCTTGTTTCGTTTCTACCTAAAGAAAGCGACGCAGCAGCACTTTAGTCCTTTATTCGCGTCTGGACGGTCTCAGCTTCCTAAACTTTCCCGGCTTTCACGCCAACCCTGCCGTCATCACTGTACGTGACATCATGCAGATCGCTATCTAACCAACTCGACGTCGTATAGCCGCACCGGATTCCGCAACTCCAAGCCCAACGCTTGTTGTTTTCACTACTTCTATGTTAGATTTCTGATTAATGAATGGTGAGGATTTGTTTTTTTGTTTTTTTTTTTTTTTTTTAGGAACTAGCAGCGAAATCTTTATCCCTAATGTTTGCGACTGTTGAACTTTCTCCTATTAATCTCCATTTAAACTTCCCTGGCAATGTCCTCTTGTGACATCAGTGTGGCACACAACCACAATAACAAAAATACACCACCAGCAAACAAATCAGCACCGGAATCACAAATATTGAACGTGTTTCAGAGTTTCACCATTTCCACTCGCCGTCCACTGTGACGTGAACATCTGTACACCTGCTCGGTCATGCAATCGGCCGATCGTGTGGCAGCAGAGCAACGCATAAAATCGTGCGGACACGGCTCAAGCGCTTCAGTTAACGTTCACATCAGACATGAGAATGGGGAAAATGTGATCTCGGGGAACTGTGGCATGGACGTTCGGGTCAGTTCGTGGTCTCCTGGGAATTTTACACACAACAGTCTCTAGAGTTTAGACAGAATGGTGTGAAAAACAAAAATCACTGAGAGGGGGACAGGGCTGTGGGTGGGAACGCCTTGTGAGGAAAATGGCCAGGTTGGTTTGAGCTGCCAGGAAGGATACGGTAACTCATAATGACTCTTTACAAACATGCTGAGCAGAAAAGCATCTCAGCATGCACAAAACATCGAACTTTGAGGTGGATGGGCTTCAACAGCAGAAGACCACATCGGGTTCCACTCCCGTCAGCTAAGAACAGGAATCTGAGGCGGTCAACTGTCCAGTTTGGGTCAGTCTGCACCCATGATAGTCTCAGATTCGTGCTCTTGACTGACAGGTGTGAAACCTGATGTGGTCTTCTGCTCTTGCCATGCATCCACCTTGAGGATTTCGATGTGCTGTGCGTTCGGAGATGCTTTTCTGCTCACCACAGTCTTAAAGGGTGATTATTTGAGTTACTATAGACTTCCTGTCAGTTCAGACCAGCTCAGTCTGCTCATTCTCCTCTGATCTCTCTCATCAGCAAGGTGTTTCAGCCTGCAGACCCTCCTCTTACTGGATGTTTTTTTGTTTTTCACACCATTTTGTGTAAAGTCTAGAGACTGCTGTGTGTGAAAACCCCAGTCTGAAATACTCAAAACAACAACCATACCATGGTTAAAGTCACAGATCACACTGGTTCTTCATTCTGATGTTTGATGTGAACATTAAGTGAAGCTCTGGATCTGTATCTGCATGATTTTATGCACTGCAGCTACATGATTGGCTGATTAAATCACTGCACGAATGAGAAGGTGTTCCTATTAAAGGGGCCAGTGAGTATGCCAATATATGTATTAAAACACGTGCTGAGTTGAGAACAACGGGTACCCGTGCACGAGATGTTGATGGGTCTCTCCATGTACTCCTGTCTGATGACCATGCCTGCGGCGCGCGCCTTCGCCTCCTGCTCAGCGTGTGACCGGTCCTTCAGCCCCACAGCCGGAGGGATGAAGTGGCGCTTCTTGGTGCGAACAGGAACCAGTGCAGCCTGGGGCCATTGCACATCCAGGAAAGGCCCAACACACTATTATATACATACACGGATACATCACACCATGAGTCACCTACATCATCACACTGCATCAATATCTCTACTGCTGTAGCACAACTCGCCCTCCAACCCTGCCCGAGTCATCCTGGTGCTTCATGTCTGTCTGGAGCTTATGTACATGGTGCTACATGGATACTCTAAAGTCTCATCTTTACTGGATAATCTTACCTGGGTACTGTAATCATAAAGACTACGATGCTCACACCGAGTATCCGTTCAACACACTCATACAGTTGTGCTCATAAATTTACACCCCCCCCCTTGCAGAATCTGCTAAATATTAATAATGGAAAAAATACATACATAAGAGAGATCATAAAAATGGCATTTTAATTCTTATTTTTTTTTTATTCTAATTTAGTCCTGCCTTCATAACAGATGTTTACATCTAGTCCACAGGACATGATGATAAATGAATTTACACATTCAAAAGTTAAATATGCATTAGATGCTGGAAAAGGAAAGAAGCACAGGACCTGAGGGATTTTTCCTGAAGAACAGTGGGCAGTTTAACTGCTCAGGACAAACAAGGAACTCGTGAAGAACTCTCACAAAACATAAAAAAAAACAAGAGAAGTCGTGGATCATCCAGGTTACGACACACAGTATTAATAATCAAGCGTGTGTAAACTTTTGAACTGGTTCATTCGTGTAAATTCAGTTATTATTGTGTCTTATGGACTATATGTAAACATCTGCGAAATAGCCTATTCAGGGCAGGACTAAATAAAAAAGTTTTTTTGTTGTTGTTGTTGTTGCGGATTCTGCAAGGGGTGTGTATATTTATGAGCACAACTGTAGATTACAGTTGTAACTACAGGAACTCATCATCTTCTGATGATGGGATTATAAATCATTACTCTGTAGATTACAGTCGTGGAAGAGTAATGATTTATAATCCCATCATCAGAAGATGATGAGTTCCCTTTTGACCAAGCCATCACCTTAATATAGATCTACATCTGTATTTCTGTAAAGCTGCTGTGATCATGTCTATCATCCTGTTCACTACTACATTCAAACTCAATCTCATACCATTCAGCTGGAGTAGACTGAACACCGTGGAGGACAGACATGTGCATCTCAGCTTGTTACTGAATACATTACCCAGAAAGCCAAACAGTACGGTATATTAAAATTAGTAGTATGTTTAAAAGTACTTATCAATATTACATCATTTTATACCTTTAAACTGCTGCATGTGCTCTGATGAAGGAGCTTTAACGTCCTAGAGATGGACGTCGCCATGTTCTCATCTTCTTCCTCTTCTATTTGTATTGTTGAGTAGAAAGCAGCGCCGCCTGGTGGCAGGGAGAATACCACTCTCTGAAAACCTGGACCTCATCACAGTACTAATACACACCGTAAAATAGGGTTGCACGATTAATTGAATATTGATCTCGATTACGATTTTGACTGCCCACGGTTACATGAACATGATCGACTGCGATGTTATAAGAAAACTCCGCTGCAGGTCAAATCAAGCGCTTCCGAAACTTACAGCCAATCACCATAGAGTGGCGCAGGGATGACGTCATTTTGTAATGCCAAAACCCGGACTCGAGTTAGCATTTTAGCGCTTCCGTTTCCATCGTCCCGAATCAATGTTTTGTTGTTGTTTTTTTAATGGGATTTTGGTTAAAAGCCTGAAATAACGTCTGTGGTGAACACAATCTCAAAATATTTTCACGTTTTATTCTACGACATGAAATACACGTGATTATTTTTTAAAGCGTGTACTGAAAAATGTGATTGTTAATATGTTGCTAAATGGGACTACAGACCTTGTCGAGGAAATTAAACGTCATCACGCCGAACAGGAAAAACAAACTTTGCAGATAAACTGGTTCAGGTGTGTTGTGCACAATTCCCAAACATTAAAATAAACGTGGATTTAGATTCATCCACAGAGTAAATCCGTATTATGGAACATGTTTTAAAATCAAGTTTGGAAAAGTTTGTCGGAAGCTCGGTGATGGTGACGCTGAAGTCGAGCGACCGTGGTGTAGTTCGTTTATAGCATACGGTTAGCTTTTTATTTCTGGCGATTGTATTTAGGCTTCAAACTTCATGAAAGTTGTGTTCGTTTGTGAAAGTTATCGTAATGGACAAAACGTGTTCATATTGTAAAATTTTGTTGATCACAGAGCTTATTTTTGGCGATAATCCAAAAGCCTATGTGAAAATCCTATTGGGTTTTTATCGAGGGAAGCAGTGTGAGCCTAACTTCCGGGTTCCGGTACAACATGACGTCATCCCTGCGTCACCACTCTATTGGGCGATTTGGCTGCGTCTCTCCTCCTGTAAACAGTGTTATTGACTTTTCTGCATAGGCCTGAATGGTTTTCATTTGGTTGCACATTGTTATATTTGATGCATGTAAAATCAATGAATAATCATGATAAATAATTGTGATCTCAATATTGATCAAAATAATCATGATTATCATTTTGCCCATAACTGTGCAGCCCTACCCTAAAATGATGAAAAATACACTATATGGTTACAGGTTTGTGGTCACCTGCTTGCTGAAGATCCCATTCCATATGTAGTCCCTCCTTTGCTGTTATTATAATAAGTGCCACTCTTCTGGGAAGGCTTTCCACTAGATTTTGGTGCGTGGCTGCGGGGATGTGTTCATTCAGCTAGAAGAGCGTTAGTGTGATCAGGTACTGATGTTGCATGAGGACTGGGGTGCAGTCGGTGTTCCAGTTCATCCCAGAGGGGTTCAGTGGGGTTGGCATTGGGGTTCTGTACAGGACACGTAAGTTCTTCTACACTAACTTTGGCAAACCATGTCTGCATGGAACATGGTCATGCTGGATCATGTTTGGGCCTCTTAGTTCCAGTGAAGGGAAAATGTAATGCTACAGTCTACAAAGACATTCTACACAATTGTGTGCTTCTTAACGTCGTGGCCACAGTTTGGGGAAGATCCATGTATGGGTGCGATGGTCAGGTGTCTACAAACCTTTGGCCATATAGTGTACGTATATATTCTACAGCGATGTGAGAGAACAGGTAATCTTTTGCCAAGTGTATTCAATTAAACCTAGGTGTCATTGTGGGGGGGAGGGAGCCATGTGTTTTATTTTATGAGCATTATTTATTACCGTGATATGCTTAGTGAGTATCCTAAGAAGACAGTAAACGCGTATGTTGTACAGTAGGTTGTATAAAACGCAGCAGAACAGATCCTGAAAAAACAAACAAAACAGCTCAAGTTTTATGCTTCACGGCCTAGCACCTATCTATTGCCTCCGAATGTTTATGGCCCTCACCATCACACCCATATCTGGGTCTTCTCCAAACTATTGGCTCAAAGTTGGAAGCACACAGTTATCTACAATGTCTCAATATGCTGTAGCATTACAAGTTCCCTTCAGTGGAACTACAGGGCCTCAGCATGTTCCAGCATCATAACGGTCTTGTGCATTGTAATGTTGGATCATGTGGCCCGCCCAGAGCCCTAACCCCAACCCCAGTGAACACCTTTTGGATGGGTTGGAATACTAACACAGTGCCAGGCCTCCTCTCCAAACACCACTAACGCTCTTGTGACGGAATGAACACAAATCCTCACAGCCACATCCCAAAATCCAGTGGAAAGCCTTCTCAGAATAGTGAAGGTTATTATAAGAGCAAAGAGGGAACAAATTGAGATTAAATCCCATGATTTTGGAAAGAGATGTTCAGCAAGCATATCTGGGCGTTATGGTCACGTGTCCACATACGTTTGGCCACACCATGTATATTCTGTAAAATACAGAAAAAGTTTTTCTTATGTTCATCATCTAAAGTGTGGAAACCAGCAACACTTTATTTAGTAATAGAGAATGATAGCACATACTCTTAAAGAACCATTTGAAAACACATCTTAGATCTCAACAGATACATCTTCGGTCTTGGAAAGTGCATCATAATTTTCAATTTTTTTATAGTTTCATTCTAATTACATTCATTATTTATTTACAGCTGAAAGTATTGTTTAATTTTAACACTTAATTGTAAAGTACTCCGAGTTACCTGTATGAAAAGTCCCTTTAACTGTTCATAAAGTTCTTCCTCCTATTATCATTATTAGTATCATCATCATCATCATTAGTATTATTTCTAGTATCATCATCATCATCATTAGTAGTAGTAGTAGTAGTAGTATTAGTAATAGTAGTAGTATTGTTAGTAGTAGTAGTAGTAATAGTATTATTATTATTTAGTAGTAGTAATATTATTAGTAGTAGAAGTATTAGTAATAGTATTATTGTTATTATTATTATTAGTAGTAATATTATTATTATTATTATTATTATTATTATTAGTAGTAGTAGTAGTAGTAGTAGTAGTAGTAGTAGTAGTAACAACATTAGCCAGAGTGGTAGTAGTAGTAATAATAACAACAATAAATAATGATAGAAGTAGCAGTAGTAATAATATTTCTATTTACCCAGATACATAACCACACTACTAACCACATACTTAACCAGGTTCTTTTCCAAGGACACAACTCTTCACATTTTCTAACTCGTAGCTCTTTTAAAAGATTGCATCCCGCTGTTGTAACTAGTAACAGCAGGAATCACCGAAGCAGTGATCCAACCACTCCCTTCTTTACTACAACACAATAGTGCATTGGGGAAAATGAAACATGCCTTCGGGTGATTAAATTTGGCGGCCCCTGGAAGGGCAGACCTGTTTACTGCTAATATGGAAACACAGTCAGACAATGGCTTAGTCCCTAATTAATCCCCACTCCCTATTTAAGTGTACTACCTAGGGTATGAAATAATGGATTCCCTGCCCTAGGTATTCCAACAAGGAGCTATCTGGGATGGAGTCTCACACATTGGCGTCATGCAGTTTATAGTGGGATGGAACATTTGGCCAGTTAGCTGGAAAGTTAAATGTGCTCAGTAAGACTTTCTGTAGCGAGAAGCGAGAGACATTAAAAAAAAAAAAAAAAAGCACGTCCACGTTCGAATGCGAGTTTTCCTCACTGAACATGCTTAAAGCAATAACAGTAGAGATTCTTCAGCCAAACCCACAACTCTCACAGAGTCAGTGTTTACTGTACACCCCACGGTGCAGGCACAACCCAAATTATAACCACAAATAATTTCTTGTGGACATAAAAAACAAACCTCACCCTCTGACCTTGTACTGGGTTTTACAGTAGCATTTAAAATAAGGTGTATTAATGGTCCAGTTGCTTAGAAGTAACAAAATCCACATGTGAACCTGACACTGGGAAAACTTTGAGCTCTGATCAAGAACTGACATTTACTTCTAAATTTAGCATCTTCGGGGGGGGGAAAGAAAGAAAAAGAAAAAAGAAAAAAAAAAAAAAAAAAAAAAAAAAGGCAGACTAGTTGCCTCAGTGAAAACCTTTACGTAAAGAAACCTTTCTGAAGAGGCACATTCACACACAAACTTTCTCCTTCAGACTACTTTTTTTTTTCTTTCATTTTTATCTTTAATTAAACACCAATTGTATCCTTAAACAAAAAAAGCACAACAAATGTTTTAAGGAGTCAGACATCTTGATCTCCTGTATAATTAAGAGCCACATCAGATCATTCTTAAATCAATATACGCGCTCCACAAGCCTGTGCGTCTCTGACTGACGTCTGCATGCCCATTTTAGTAAAATTACCACTCTGGTGTGGGTACATAATCATATTTGCCAACCATTTTCACTGATTTAAGGCCTCAGAGCAAATAACGGATTAAATGATCATTACTTTAAAGTGGGCCATGATTTATTAACTCGAGTTAATATATTCCAAAAGCCCAAGAACCTCATTCTACTTCAGGTGCGCTTCTCAATGTTAAAAGACCTGTTGAATATACACTTTATAAAATGTCTTTCCCAGATACAGGGGGTGTCTAAAATGAGTTTTTTTTTTTTCTTTCTTTCTTTTTTCTGCTGTTTAATTTTCTTATTCGGTAGTTACTCGAGGGGGAGAGTGTTTGTGGAAGAGGGATTCTTACATAAAGACGAAGAAAGAAAGATGATGTATGTCACAAGTCAGATTAGTTCTCAGCAAGGACGCTTGCATTATACGATATACATACAGTACCATGCTTACGCTGTTCGGTCCGTTTGAACCGTTTAAGCACCGTGGATCAGTGCCGTTGCTGTCAAAAAGTCCTCTTTTTTTTTTTTCTTCTTTTTTTTTTTTTTTTTTTTTTTTTTTTTTTTTTTTTTTACAAGCACACCATGACCTTTAACCCCGTTCTGCCAAGCCACGTCTCAAGGTAACCCTACATGAAACTGGTTACAGGCATCGTAAAGGATGGATGACATGGCAGAGGAAGTCGAATACTTTTTTTTTTTTTGCACGGAAACATACATGTCTTAAAAATAACCGTTGAAATAAATCATTGATACCTCAAAGCGTTGATATCGAATGTTGCAAGCATGCCTCTTGTTTAAGAGAGATAGGTGGAAGAGCGAAATCAACTCACAGTCATCATACTACTGTGTAAATGCATGTAGAGGTCCATAGTGAAACGTCTGGCCGAGTGAGTACTGTCTGAGTGAATAAGTGCTAATTGTAAAAATCAAATGCATGCGTTACTATTTTAAAGAAAACAACAACAAACAAACAAAAAAAAAAAAAAAAGAAAAAAAGAAAAATCACATCTGGAATTTTTTTTGTTTCATCATCATTGCATGTGCATTGCTTCCAGCAGGCAGAACAGGATACAACATTCGTCATCACACTTCAGTCTCGAATTCGATTAGTCTCGGGTAATTCGCAAGATGTAGCTACAGCGCTTTAATCGTCGTCACACATTATATATATATATATATATATATATATATATATATATATATATATATATATATATATATATATATATATATATATATATATATATATATATATATAAAAAAGCCTGTTTAATATCTGGATACTCTCGCTCTCTGCTGGGCGGACTGGCTGAGGCAGCGATGATTTGCTGGGAGATCGGAGTGAGTGAATGAGCAGGTCCGGAGAGGCTGGGGGGGGGGGGCAGAGTTCGGGGGTCACACTGGTGGCGCTTTGCGCTGCAGCAGGTACTGATGGATGTCTTCGGCATCCCGCTTGAGCCAGGCAGCGTTCAGGAGAATGTTCTCGCAGCACTGCTGCACGGTGCGCTCGGCCGCGGGCGCGTGGTGAGTCTCGAAGAAACTCTGAGAACGCACACGATCGCGCGAGCCGAGATGAGGGTTTGCGTTACGCAAATGATAAATCAGTTAACCAGCATCGTTTACAGCCATGTAATGACTGATGAGAATGATATTTTTTATTATAGAAATACAACTCTATGGCTTACCTTTACTTCTGCAGCCATTTTGTCAATTGCAAACCCATCGACAGTGAGCTGGACGAGAGAGATGTACCAAAAAAAAATAAAAAAAATTTCCCCTCATTTGTTGATCTTTATTATTAGCGTTTGATTAAAATGCTGAAATAGCTTGAGCGGAGACTATTCCATATTCAACAGTAAAAGACAACAAAGTATGATTAAGCTTGTATTTAGCAAGTAATGTTCATGTAAAAGATGAAACCTGAATGCAGTTTAATACGTACTACGCATGTGTGCTATTCTGTATACATTAAGGCTCACCTTAATGAGTCGAGAGATGAGGAATCCACCCTGGTAGCGGTTATGAAGCTCCTCCCAGTTATCTCGGACAAACTTCCAAGCTGCTTTGCGGCCGTGCTTGCTGCTCCCGGCCACGCCGCCGATCACAGACACGGTGTCCTGTGGACGAACATCATCCTACACACACACACACACACACACACACACAAATCAGCTCAACCGAAATAAATAAATGACATTCGCAGTACAAGAAGGCTTCAGACATGTCAATTCTGACTTAAGGAGTACTAGTTTTACAGTCGTAAACACGGTGTTCCATTAACGTCAGCTTAGTAGCCAAGATTTTCCCAACCCGATCTGTGGAAACGTACATAAGTCTACAGCGACGACCACTCGGGGCTGGTGTTTTGTTTCCGAGGTCTTCGGAATAAAAAGGAATTTCACCCGAGACAATAAGGGTGTGGGGTAGTGACTCCGAACGTGCACAACATACCGAAAGGGAGAAAGTCAACACTCTCTGGATGAGGTCTGGAGACGAGATCGCTCCCAGAACTCTCTCTATGCGATTCTTTTCCTCCTGCATGTCCGCCTGTTTATGGAGCTGGACGGACGAAACGAAGCACAGTACGTTTCTTATTACATCATCTCTAATCTGTCGAATTGCATTCTTTTTAATTAATACATTTTCAAATCATCTACAATGGTAAATAGTACAACTTACACAAACAGTGTGATATTACCTTTAGCATAGTGTCCAGCGCTGAGCTATCCCCGTGTTTTAAAACCGTTAGATAAACCTGGAATGATAAAATACAAAAATTGCCTGTACAATACTTCTTCAGGGAAAATCAGTGCAATATAGATAGATAGATAGATAGAAAGAGGAATAACTTCCACTACTCTTCTATTCTTTATTCGAAGGGGAAAAAAACACACAAACAGATCCTTTGATGTATCCTTAACTTATGACATGTGAAAGCAGCAGCAGCAGCTGAGGTCTAAATGAAAATGGTCTAAATGTGTTGAGTCATGCAGGTCTTACTGGACTCCTGAGGTCTGCAGAGAGGATCTGCTTGCCTTCCACGTGGTCTTTAAACCTCCTGCGAGCCTCCTCCAGCGTGGTCTTGTGTCCCGCCTTCCCCAGCTTTCCTAGCACGAGCCCTCGCAGCAGAGCATCCAAATGGCCTGGACCGTTTCATGACAAAAATAAACGGCAAGTAAATATCGACAAGACATTAAACTACTAGAAAAAAGCAGGACCCCGACCCCGACGCTCACCCTCGCCAGGTTTGTTGTCCCAGCCAAGCTTTAAGCCGATAGGGGTAAAGAGGTCTCGGATGAACTCCTGGATCTCCTCGTGGTAGTCGGTGTGGGAGAGCAGACATGAGAGCACGCCCAGGTTACAGCTCAGGTCGCTCCACACCGTGTAGTTCGGCTCGTTCACAAACGCCTCCATCACCTTCAGCACCTCTACCGTGCTGATCATACCTGCACGAGACTAAACAGACAAAGAGATTTATTTCATCAATAAATACCGGATTTGACACGGTCATGGGTCACGTCAACTACTGTCAAACTCACAGACGCGCAAGTGCTAATGGATGTGTCATGGTAAGCAATAATGCAGCGTGTATGCGTGAGTACGCGCACGTGTGTGGTCTTACCAGAGAGAAAAGGTCATTCTGCAGGCCCAGGCGATCGACAGGGAGCAGCGTAAGATCTCGGATTCCGGGCAGCAAACTCTCCAGCATAGCAGAGCTGTACTGGATCCTGTAGAAGCCTACCGTGCCTGGATTCAGCTACAACGAGAAGAACGGACACGTTTCACAGATGTGCTAATCTCCGGTCGACCAAACAATGCCAACTCCAAGGCTAAACATTTTCACAAACTCTTAACAATGCAAATGATCACACCGTCAGCACACATACAGGGAGAAAGAGATCTGACCTTGACCCACTTATCTGGTCCCAGGTTAGGGATGGTGACTGTGAGTTCAGGCTGGTCCAGCAGAACCTTCATCTTGCAGCAGCTAGGGTCCTCACTGGTACAGATGCTAATTGGGACCATCCAGCTGGGGCAGTCCTCACCTAGCGCACACACACACACACACACACACACACACACACACACACACAATATACACAAACAATGAGAACGGAAAGCAAGCATCCATGCCTCAGGTCTGGGAACGGATTTTCCTTCCTTTCATTCAACACAGAACTGCTACTATGTTTACAACAGAGCGCGTTTACGGTCCCTGTGAAAATATGTACGCCGGCGCTTGAATTTCATTACGACAGAAAGAATCGACTCCGAAAAGTGACAGATTTTACATAACAGATCCTACCTAACTTTACAATACTATATTAATTATTAAAAAAAACAAAACAAAAAAATAAAAAAAAACACAACAACAATTTTACCATTATGTGGTCCACTGGCACAGAACTTCTTCTGAGATATCTTCAGCACCCGATCGTCTCCTTGCTTTAAAAATAACAAACAAACAAACAAATAAAAAAAGAGCAGACAATATGCATTGTTATTTAAATTCATTCTTAATTAAACCATAAATATGTTTATGGAATATGTATAAGCAACATGCTTAAAATTCTTATTTATGTTTAAGCTTCTATTAGGACTATTACATTAAACTAAAACTAAACTGGTTTCACAAAGTTTCCAATCCAGCCCTGGAGGTGCACGAAACCTAGTCCATATATATATTTGTCCTAGTCACACAGCCTAAACATTTCCCCCTCTTGCTCATTCAGTAATTAGGGCAGTGAGTGTACCTGCTCCTGGTCCACTACAATAATGGGGAATCCCATCTGTTTGGTCCAAGAGCTCATCACTGCGGCAATGGGCTTCCCGCTAGCCTGCTCTAGACAGTCCCACAGGTCCTCTGAAAGAGAGACAGGATGAAGGAATAAGTGAAAGAAAGAACGCGAGAGACGTAGTGATGTGGTGTAGGTAGAAACTATTTAAAGGAATACCATGCAATTAGGCAATTACCCTGACGGTAAACTTCGCTGTACTGGGAAAAGAACAGAAACCCTGCTAACTCAACACACCCTTATAAATGAAGTCTCAAGGCAGTGGCTAAAATCTGTCCATCTATATGCTTTAAAATACAGCAAAATAACTAAATAATGCAAACTCAAGACTACTACCATCACTTCAGTGCTAATATTTGAAACAAACATGAGCAAAATGTCTGAAACTGACTATGGTGGTAATACATAACGACAAACTCTTCCTTCCTTCTGCAAAAATAAACAAACAAACAAACAAACAAATAAATTAAAAAAAAGGACACTGAAAAGATAGACCTTCGGCTGACAGGTTCATTAAAGCATGCTACAAAAACGTGTTTATGAACTGCTCCAACAGCTGCCCTTGGACCGCCATTATACGTGGAGTTTATATTCAACTAGGTTTCTTTTTGCTTGCTCTTTTCTCCGTATAGGGAATAAGTCAATTACTTTCTATAATAATCACAGACCTATTTATTACAGATGCATTAAAAAAAAAAAAAAAAAAACACACAACAACAACAACAACAACAACAACAAAGGAACAAGACCATGAGCAAGAGGTGAGGAGCAGAAACAGTGGATTTAAAAGATAATAAATTGGTCTGTAATCACTCATCAATGCCAGGGTTAGGAAAATCTTTAGTCTTACAAATTATTATAACACATGCACGCACGCACACACACACACACACACACACACATACACAAAATATACCTGTGGATGCGTTTTTGTGTTGAAACTTTAAAAGATAAGTGTTCATTCCCTTCTTAAAATCCTGGAAGCACATAAAGAAACAATGTTAATCAGATGCACAAAAGGGCCACTGGACGAGAGATTTCCTTATTAATGGCAAGCCAGTAAATAGGTCAGTCTAGTGCACGGTCCATCTGAATTGTGAAAGAGTGAATGGTTCCCATGCTTGGGTTCTTCTCTTACCTCATCTCCTATGTAGTTGTGCAGCATGCGAATAACAGAAGCACCTTTGCTGTATGATATGGCATCGAAGATTTCATCCACTTCTGAGGGATGCCCTACATTAACCTGACATTTAGGACATACACACACACAGTCATTTCAGTAGGCTACATAATGCTTTTTCAAGTACTTCTATTTTGTCAGATGCTGCTTACAGTATCTTTATTTAATCAACAGCAACCATTTTACAACTGCATGCGTGTATTTCTAAAATTAGTAAGCTCTGGCATCACTGCACTCTGCACTCATAAAGTCCATCCCTAAACACGTGTCGTCATCAACAGGCAAATTAAAAGCTGCTTTTACAACATAATTAAAACAATTACTCATTAGAGCCAGTCATGATTTAATTCACAGTTATTCTTGTGACTTATGAACCAACATTAGAAGCTAGTACAAACTGTAATCATAAAAAAACCCAACAACCCCAAGCTGTAATTTAGGCGTCTCTGGCCATCACCCAAGACACTCTTGCTTGCAACACTGTGATAATGCCACAGGTGAAATGACACGATTGCCAGAAACGGATTCAGACAGATTTGCTGTGCGGCTTTTAAACAAGAACCGGGCTGAAGTTATGGTTATTAAAGAGTAACAACGCACGGGGTGCTTAAAAACATAAAAGAAAATACAACCTCGATTGGGTGACTGTTATCAAGAGCATCCAGATCCAGAGCCCTGGTGTAGTCAGCAGATACAAACTGCGTCCAGATGTCATACTCGGGGAAACAGTGATCCACACAGAGGTACTCGATCCATGACGCAAAGCCCTCATTAAGCCACAGATGGGTCCACCATTCCTGCAGAATAACCCCTCTATCAGTAAATGGAAACCAGGCCCATGGACAAGTTAATATACTTCAGCATGCCGTCAGATGATGCTTACAGTCTGTGCAAAGTCACTACAGTAAACTCACACCATGAACAAAGGAAACAATATGTATAACCAGCAGATTAGAAAGAAAGAGATCTCTCTCTCTATCAAATTTGTAGTTGCACTTTCTCTGGATTGACTTTCACAGTGCTAATAATAATGGAACACATTTATGGTTCATGTGCGTCATGGTGACTCTTCTAGTGCACATTATACACATAAAAAGATATAACAAAACCTGAGAAATAAAAATCTTTACTACTGAAACAAAAACAGAATGAAATAAATATTTGTAAACCTACAGGACTTTAACAACACAAATGTTCTAAGCTTGGTTCTCAGCAAACAGTAACAAAGCTCTTACGAGGTCACTACGGTTACAGAGTTCATACACTCACCATAGTAACCAAATTCCCGAACCACTGGTGTGCCAACTCATGCCCTACCACCAGGGCCACCCACTGACGTGAGGACGCACACGAATTCTTTGGGTCAATTAGTAGAGCGGTCTCCCTAAAAACACAAAACACGCACTGCAGTTTTTCCGTGTGTAGGGAACATCGTCAAAAGATCAGATCTACAGTTCGGTCCGCAAATATTTGGACAGCGACACTATTTTAATCTTTTTGACTCTGTACGCCACCACAACGGATTTGAAATTGAAAAACTTTCAGCTTTAATTCAAGGGGTTGAAGAAAAATATAAGAAACGCTTAGGAATTGCAACCATTTTTATACACAGTTCCCTTATTGCAGGAGCTCAAATGTAATTGGACGGATAAACTATCATAAATGAAATGCTCATTTTTAATACTTTGTCAAGAATCCTTTGCAGGCAATGACGGCTTGAAGTCTGGAGCCCATGGACAATACCGAACGCTGGGTTTCCTCCTTTATGATGCTTTGCCAGGCCTTTACTGCAGCTGTCTTCAGTTGTTATACATTCGTGGATCTTTCTGCCTTAAGTTTTGTCTTCAGCAAGTGAAATAAATGCGTGCTCGATTGGATTGAGATCAGGCGACTGACTTAGTTATTGCAGAATATTCCACTCCTGGGTTGCTTTCGCAGTATGTTTTGGGCCATTGTCCATCTTTAAAGTGAAGCGTCGTCCAATTAGCTTCACTGAATCTGAGCAGACAATATATTCCTATACACTTCAGAATTCACTCGGCTGTTTCTATCTTCTGTCACATCATCAATAAATACTAGTGACCCAGTGCCATTGGCAGCCATACATGCCCATGCCATGACACTTCCTCCACCGTGTTTTACAGATGATGTGGTATGCTTCGGATCATGAGCCGTTCCAAGCCTTCTCCATACTTTTTTCTTCCCATCGTTCCGGTACATCTTAGTGTCACCTGTCCAAATAATTCTTTTCGAGAACTGGGCTGGCTTTTCTTTTATTTAGCAAAGTCTAATCTGTCCTTTCTATTCTCATGAATGGTTTGCACCTTGTGGTGAACCCTCTGTGTTTGCTCTCGTGAAGTCTTCTCTTTACTGTAGACTGGGATAATGATATGCCTACCTCTCAGAATGTACCAAACTGTTGATTTGACCACTCCTAATGTTTCTGCTATCTCCTGCCTGTCTCACTTGCATCGAGGGCTCCTTTGACCGTATGCTGTGGGTTCATAAGTTTCCAAATGCGAAACCCACACCTGGAATCAACTCCAGACCTTTTACATGCTTAACTGACAACGGAATAACGAAGGAATAGCTCCTACCTGTCCATGAAACGGCTTTCGAGTCAAGTGTCCGATTACTTTTGGTCCCTTGAAAAAGAGGGGGCTACATATTAAAGAGCTGTAATTCCTAAACCCTTCCTCCAATGTTGATGCGAGTACATTTAAATGAAACGAGACGCTGCAGTTTAAGCCCAAATTCATTATTTAACTGTAACTGGAATGTGTTTTGGTAAACAGCCAAAAGAGCAAAACTTGTGTCCGTGTCCAAATATATATGAACCTAACTGGATAATCAAAAAGGACTTGCAGTGAAAATGCAGATCAGGAAGTCAAGACTTCTTTACTACACACAAGCAAGTGGGTACACGCTTTACTAACTCTATAAGCTATACTAATATGCATTCATAGTACCTGTACGTAACAAGGCCCCAATTTTCCATGGCTCCTAAATGCACAAAAACAATCAAATAAATTAATATGTATCGCATAAATGCGAAAACACTGTAGAATAAACACAGCAAAGAAGAAAAAATAAATAAGTAAGTAAGTAAATGAATAAATAAATAAATAAATAAATAAATAAATGACATACCAGCAGCAAAATCAGCAATTGCTATTAGATCAATTTTAGGCAACGGATAAGGAACGTTAAAATAGTCTTTGTAAAAAGGTAACGTCTTAGTAGCCACCTAAAAAGAGTGGGGGGGAAAAAAAAGACACAATATTTAAAGTTACATCAAATAGTAAAAGAAAAGAACGCACTGCTAATACTTCATCGTAAAATGACATCATCTGGGGCAACAAACCAAGTGTTTGGGTCAGGTTAATTCTACATATAACTGCAGGTTGCTTACCTCCAGTGCAAACTTCCCCTGCTCCGCTTTCCCCACTGGCGTGTACACGCGGACCGTCACGCCGTCAGACGACTGGCTCTCCACAAAATCGTACTCGCCGATGACAAACGCCACCAGGTAGGTGGACATGATGGGTGTAGTGCCGAACTTTACCTCCACAAGACTCTCATCCTCTGGGTACGGCTTCCGATCGATGACATTCTACAGCACGAGATCACGGTTATGACAATCAGACAAGTGTGCGAGGACAACGTGAGAGTTGTTTTTTAAAAAAAACAAAAAAACATGTTCCTCTATACACTGTGTAAGAACGTGCTACAAAATAGCTTAAAAGCTCTGAGGAAACTGAAGCTTTTATCTCCCAGCTATGCCTGCCTGCATCTTCCCTCCATTAACTGCAGTAATTAGCATGCTCTCTGAAAATCAGGAGCGAAACCAGAGCTGCGCTGCCATTACACTCTCATCCTTGCACAACACCGGACTGAATTATATTACACAACGTATGAGAGTGGTTTTCATGCACAACACTTCAGAGTATCCCAGAAACACACCATTTCAGCCGTAAAATCTAAACCTCCTTTACGTAGCGTATAAAATCGTTGAACGTATTTCGATAAAAATGTCCAACGAAGTAGGAAAATAGCCCAGGAAACCTCTGCGTATTTAACCGTACAGAATTAAAACAGTGGAATTTATGAACATGGGTAAATATGCGATTTGTAAAACTTAGCAGTTTGCTAATTTAGTAAACGAGCTCAGTTTAATCACAATCAGACACGGGTGGATTTTAAATATCCACGAGTCGTCGTTCGGTGTCGTTTGCAGTCACGTGTTTAACAAAAAGGACAAAAACCTCTGAGACTCGAACATGACTACAATTCTGTTCATTATTATTATTATTATTTTATTATATTATTAATATAATTATTATATTACAGCTGACAGTATCGGAGCATCGCGCCGTGCTCGAACAAAAATGCACGCAGTGGACGCGACCTCTTAAGACTTCGAAGGATTATTTCTGTAAATAAGCTGAGCTCATACATAATACAATGACGGGGGCAGCGTGGTTCCAGAGGGGCGGGGTGAAACACGACACGTACCATATTCGACAAGGCTACTCGGTCCTTGGGGACAATAAGGGTGATGTCAAAGGTGGCTTTGATCGCTGGCTCGTCCCAGCAAGGGAAAGCTCGGCGAGCATCCGTGGCCTGAGAGAGAGAGAGAGAGAGAGAGAGAGAGAGAGAGAGAGAGAGAGAGAGAGGGAGGGAGAGAGTGGGAGAGAGAGAGTGGGAGAGAGAGAGTGGGAGAGAGAGAGTGGGAGAGAGAGAGTGGGAGAGAGAGAGTGGGAGAGAGAGAGGGAGAGAGGGAGAGGGAGAGAGGGAGAGGGAGGGAGAGAGGGGGAGAGAGAGAGGGGGAGAGAGAGAGAGAGAGAGAGAGAGAGAGAGGGGGGGGGGGGGAGAGAGAGAGTGGGAGAGAGAGAGTGGGAGAGAGAGGGAGAGGGAGGGAGAGAGGGGGAGAGAGAGAGTGGGAGAGAGAGAGGGAGAGAGAGGGAGAGGGAGGGAGAGGGAGAGAGGGGGAGGGAGAGAGGGGGAGAGAGAGAGTGGGAGAGAGAGTGGGAGAGAGAGTGGGAGAGAGAGAGAGAGAGAGAGAGAGGGAGAGAGAGGGAGGGAGGGAGAGAGAGAGAGAGAGAGAGAGAGAGGGAGGGAGAGAGGGGGAGAGAGAGAGGGGGAGAGAGAGAGAGAGAGAGAGAGAGAGAGGGGGAGAGAGAGAGAGAGAGAGAGGGGGGGGGGGGGGAGAGAGAGAGTGGGAGAGAGAGAGTGGGAGAGAGAGGGAGAGGGAGGGAGAGAGGGGGAGAGAGAGAGTGGGAGAGAGAGAGGGAGAGAGAGGGAGAGGGAGGGAGAGGGAGAGAGGGGGAGGGAGAGAGGGGGAGAGAGAGAGTGGGAGAGAGAGTGGGAGAGAGAGTGGGAGAGAGAGAGAGAGAGAGAGAGAGGGAGAGAGAGGGAGGGAGGGAGAGAGAGAGAGAGAGAGAGAGAGAGGGAGGGAGAGGGAGGGAGAGAGGGGGAGAGAGAGAGGGGGAGAGAGAGAGAGAGAGAGAGAGAGAGAGGGGGGGGGGGGAGAGAGAGAGTGGGAGAGAGAGAGTGGGAGAGAGAGGGAGAGGGAGGGAGAGAGGGGGGGAGAGAGAGTGGGAGAGAGAGAGGGAGAGAGGGAGAGGGAGAGAGGGAGAGGGAGGGAGAGAGTGGGGGAGAGAGAGAGTGGGAGAGAGAGAGAGAGAGAGAGAGAGAGAGAGGGGGGGGGGGAGAGAGAGAGTGGGAGAGAGAGAGTGGGAGAGAGAGGGAGAGGGAGGGAGAGAGAGAGTGGGAGAGAGAGAGGGAGAGAGAGGGAGAGGGAGGGAGAGGGAGAGAGGGGGAGGGAGAGAGGGGGAGAGAGAGAGTGGGAGAGAGAGTGGGAGAGAGAGTGGGAGAGAGAGAGAGAGAGAGAGAGAGGGAGAGAGAGGGAGGGAGGGAGAGAGAGAGAGAGAGAGAGAGGGAGGGAGAGAGGGGGAGGGAGAGAGGGGGAGAGAGGGGGAGAGAGGGGGAGAGAGGGGGAGAGAGAGAGTGGGAGAGAGAGTGGGAGAGAGAGGGAGGGAGAGGGAGAGAGAGAGAGAGAGAGAGGGAGAGAGAGGGAGGGAGAGAGGGGGAGGGAGAGAGAGGGGGAGAGAGGGGGAGAGAGAGAGTGGGAGAGAGAGAGAGGTTGACAATGGTTCACACGTGTCGAACTGGAACATTTATGTGAACGGAAAGTGGCAACAATAAACAACTGAAACAAAAGCTGATACTACAGACACACGCATTGTATGGAGTGTGAACAGGAGCGTTAATATCTTCCTTCTACACTTCCTTCCTCGATGCATTTAAACCTAAATTCACTCTTTCCTGTTTGTTCTCCTCACACGTAGTTACTCGTTACCTATAAAACAGTCCTATAATATCCACGTCACTTAAATCATGTGTAGAGCAGAAGGCGCCTAGCTGCAAGTCAGAGAAACAAGCCCCGGATATACGTGCTGGGAGAAAACCTGAAGAAATGCAGCGCATGAACGAAGGAAAGGAAAGGTGTCGGGTTACCTCAAACTGTGTGACGGCCGCGTAGCGGATCTCTCCCGACGGAGCCGTGTATTTACTTCTGTAGAAACCTTTCATTTTGTCATTCAACTCTCCAACAAAGTCAATCTTCAACATACCGGACCCTAGAAATGTCCAGAAAAAACAAACAAGCGCAACACATGATCCTGACATCAAACCACAAATGAAGTCATTCATAGAGTTAGACCACACAAAGAGTAAGACATGGGAACAATTTCATTGTGAGAAGGAATAATGATAACTTAGGAGCATCTTTTCAGCTGCTGAGAGAATGACTACAGCGATAGATTAGTCTCATTCACAGAGGGGTGCTGTGGTGTTTACCTTTCTGAAGAGCACTGGGAAAGGACAAAGTGACTTTCTCATCCTCGTTCTGATAGTTAAACCCCGTAGCGCTAATTTCTAAATGGAAACAAGGGGGGGAAAATTATATATATATATATATATAGTTATAGTTATATAGTATTACAATGATGAGAAATGGCATGGGAATGTACATCTAATCCACACAAAACTGTGACGCTGAGGCTGAACGCCGAGCAGCGTTTGTCTATAAACTCTACTCTATACGCAGATGTAATAGAGGTGCGTATCTCTTCTTACAACATGATAGAGGACTAGGTCTGGTAAAAGGGAAAGTAAATAAATAAATAAATAAATAAATAAATAAATAACATCAACAAATAAATTAAGCCATAAAAGAAAACAACTGTGTGTGTGTGTGTGCGTGACATATAAATAAAAAAGTTTTACTTCTATATATGTATATCTTGTCTATTCCTCACTCACTTACAATATTCAAATACTTCTCTTCTTATTTATGTGTTATTTTGTCTATTGTTATCTATCGTCGCGTTTGCTTGTTTGTGTGCTAATTAAGAAGCCGTCATTAGCTCCAAAAACCCTCCCCTACTATACAGAAATATATAGAGATGAATAGAAATGAATAAATAGATACAGAAATAAGAGAGTTAAGGAATACAACAAAGGGGGGGAAATCTAATTAAATAAAGGCAATGTTAATAACATACATAATTTGTTGGGTTCTTCATAGAGATAAGTAGAGATACAGACTTCATATAAATCCATAATGAACTTTTTCACACTATCTGTTGTTACCCAGATGAGGACGGGTTCCCTTCTGAGTCGGGTTCCTCTCAAGTTTTCTTCCTCTTAAAACATCTTAGGGAGTTTTTCCTCGCCACCGTCGCCACTCGGTGACTCGCTCAGTTGGGATAAATTCGCACCTTTAATATCTGTATACCGTGTCGATATTTCTGTAAAGCTGCTTTGAGACAATGTCTATTGTAAAAAGCGCTATACAGATAAAATCGAATTGAACTTAATTGAATAACTAACGAGTATAAGTGATTGGTTTATTTTTCATTTTGGCAGAAGGAGTGGACAAATCCACCGCCTAGACCACTACACGAGTGAAAGCTCTAGTGCTGGCCAGTCTCGTGTTTTTATTGCCTGTTAGGCTAAGGGGAAATGACCAGATGAGGCAAATGAATTGGTAGGGACGGACAGGACAACCGTGTAGCAATAATCATTCTCGTCTCCTCATAATGCTTTTAATACAGCGCATCATGCTGATGAAGGTTTTGGCTATGAGCTGTGGGGCGTCGTAATTAAAAGCGATCGAGTCCGAGTAGTATGTTCATACGAAAATTCACGTTTAATTAACTCGTCTAGTAAAAATCGCTCTGCTGTGCACCAGATCCTCAGTGAGGTGTGATGTGTGGCAGTGGGATAACATGCTTTACTTTCAGCATCGAGGCGCTTCCTTTAAACAAACAAACATGAAGCATTTTGCTCTGCAGCAGATACGAATAAAAGTCCAGACACTGATCTGCTAGTCCCGTGCACTCGGGGTACTGATCTGTCCACTGCTGTGCAGAACTGTTCTCCATACGCACAAGATGATATGATGTGCATGTCGGTATGCAGTGTGTTATATAGGGAGGGACACATGACAGGCGGCACGGGTGGAACACTGGTTCCGGGTTTATAGTTAGAAGTAATGTTGTGAAACATCCGAGAGAAAAAAAAGTTACTTCCTGTTCTCAATTATGTTACAAAAAAACAGTTACTCCCTCAGCAGCCTCTCCTACTCTCTCTCAGACTGCTCTCTCTCCCCATCGGATCTCTCCCCCACCCCTCTCAGACCGCTCTCTAGCTCTCTCTCTCCTCCCTCTCTCTTTCGGGCGGCGCTCTCTCTCCTCCCTCTCTCTTTCGGACCGTGCTCTCTCTCTCGATCCTATGACTCATATAACATATAAAATAAAATATAATGACGTGTATTTCTCATCGTCAGAGCTACCATTTTAATGTGCGATTATGGTTTGTTTTTATTATGCTACTAAATAATAATCTGTAAAACAGCAGTGGATTTGACTGATACACTGACGCTTGTATCGATTCCGGTTTGATTTGTTCTTCCTGTCGCGAGCTGTTTTGAAGCCGTGCACCGCAGAGCAGAGCAGAGCAGCAGCGCAATTACTGAGACAACTGCACTCACTCGAATCGGTCAATCTTTACACCCCTAACATATGAAGGAAAAACACTTAATGTCACTCACACACACACACACATATACACAAAGCAGCAGCAGCAGCAGCAATTCCACACTTACCTTCTCCTCCTTCTGGTGCAAAAGATGCAGTGATTATATCTATATCAGCACAGTTCATCACAATTTGATTTGTCCCTTGAATAACCTGCAAAAAAAAAAAAAAAGAAAAAGAAAACAGTTAGTTAGACACAGCATTAACACAAACGTATATACACGCAGAACTAATGCAACACGTCATTGAAAACGAATTCCCCACAGGCCACGGCTGCTCTATTCAGTATCTCAACAAAATGAAGGGAACGCAGCCCTTCTGCCATCTGTTCATCTATACGCCGTCTACACGCCATCTACACACACCTTTTAGACTTTGTCATGCTAGGATGGTTCTGTAATACCCTTTTCCTATCTGTAGTTAAGATAAGATAACGCACTTAGGAAATGTTATTCTGTAATAGCGTTTGTCCTAAATGAGGTCCTAAGAGAAACTGCCATGGTTACCAAACAGAGAGGATTAAGGGTTTTTAAAGTTAGGATCATTCTTTAATACACCCCCCTGAAGGCTGGGCCATAAAGCAAACTCAACATACTGAGTCAGGAAAACAGAGCTCATTAAACCAAACATAACTGGGCAGACTGGGCAGATATTTATTTATTTATTTAATTCAAAAGTGAAGAAGAATTAGCTAAGCCAATCAGCTCTCTCTGGTCATTTTTTTTTTATTATTGCTATATCTGACTGACGTTTAAAACGGAAGTCTTAAAGTAAGAAACCCAGAGTCAAAAAAAAGTGTGGGTGTGTATATGAAAATAATGATCCATTTGAAACACTTAATCTAGGAATCAAACAGTCAAATCCCAAAATGAATGTCCAACGATCCGCTGTTACTGCTACATACTCCTTGGTCGTCTCCATGGTCTCTTTCATATTCGCGAGCATGTCCTGAAGTTCAGCTCCAACCTTGACGTGATCATTTTCCACCCTGGTATTGTGTATTCAAGCTCGAAAAAGGCCATCAAGTTTCAGAAGCTTTCTCCCTCAACAAAACTGAGTGGTAGCGTGTCTCTTGCCGTCATCTCCGAGATCAGCTCGGTTGTTTCCCCTCCCGAGCGGACGGGATCACAGCGGCGGCGAGTCGTAGTGAATCACGCGATGGGCATTTGTTTGCTTGGGTTAGTCTCTCCTATGTTAGCACCTACGTGCCCGTGCTGAATACGGTTACGCACGGCTTCACTGGAATTATTATATGCCAGTTTGTCATGGCACAGCTTTCATAAAACTTTTCCCGTTTCCTTCCGAGTCAAAAGACTCCCACGGGCTTGCTCGTCTTTCGAGTGGTCATTTCTGAGCCCGCCGCGATTGACACGGAGAAAACGCGTGCGAGATCGCAGGTAAAATAAAAGGATTGCGTTTCCGCTCCAGATACATTTCTAAATATAACGGATTATTTTTTCCAAACGCTTTATTTGAATGCGTTATTTTTTAAAAAGTAGCATTAAAATGACGGTAATTTGAACGATACGTTTTTTTCCCCCCGTGTAATCGAATATTGTTTTCAACGCCGTCTAGTAGCAAATGTACGGTTTAGTCGACCAGTCTCGCACATCCCTAGTCAAAGCGTTCAAAGAAAGCTTTACTTAGTGCCTTCTTTTTTTCCCCTGAACCCAAACAACCCAACACAATCATCAACCTCTAGCAATAACACTTCAGATCTGTTCCTTTTAAAATCCATCATTAATGAAAATACGGCTAGCCTTGTTTGCAGCAAAAATGGAACAAACTGTCGGAGCCTCCTCAATAAAGAGCTGTTCACCCAGACCGGCGTTTTCAGCCAAGGGTCTCAGATCCCCTGCCATTTGTTGCAATGCAGCAGCACACCTCGTCTTCAACCAGCCCAAAAGAACCCATGTCACACCCCTCTTCATCTCCCTCCACTGGCTTCCTGTAACCGCCTGCAACAAATTCAAAACCGTGCTCACGTACAAGACCTTGTCTGGAACAGCGTTCCCCTACCTCAACACTCTCCTGAAGGTTTACGTTCCCTCACGCAATCTGCGATCGGTTAATAACCGACGCTTAGTGGAGCTACTCAGAGAGGTATGAGGTATTGTATTTCCTCATTTCAAAGTCAAATATTGGATAAAAGCGTCTACTAAATGAATAAATATAATATAACTGTATTTAAACGTTCAGTTTTTTTATTTCTGCCCATTTGAATTATTTTACATTCATCTGCATACATTTGTATTATTCAAAAATTCTTCAGCCCCCATTGCAAATCAGGTTTATTGTCAAACTTGACAGACTTTCAGCCGTTTGCAATGAACAAAATCAGACAAAAGCGATTGAAATAGTTCAACACAACGAATGCTGCAAGTGGTTTCCCCAGATTCAACTGAAAATGCAATTTATGACTCCTCCAGTTTCAAAATTATTCAACCCCCTGAATAAAATCCCTCACAACAGGACAGATATGCAAAACAGGTGTTGACCGAAGCACACCTGATGCAACTAATGAAGCCCTGGCTAGGGGCAGAAAATCTCTGAAATACCTGAACTGGGTAGGGGCAGAAAATGGATGAACTACCTGAACTGGCTAGGGGCAGAAAATTATTGATATACCTGAACTGGGTAGGGGCAGAAAATAAATGAAATACCTGGACGGGGCAGAAAAAAGAAGCGATCAGCGGCTGCACGCAGATTTCTGAGAAGGCAGGTTGTGAAAAACCCTCGAGTGACCGCAGAAGACCTGCAGCAAGACTTGGTGTAACAGACACTGAGGTTTCAGTGAGCACAGTAAGGCACGTACTAAACGCAGAAGGTTTCCATGCCAGAACTCCAAGACGTACACCACTACTGACCCAAAAGCACAAGAAACGTCACTCAGAATCATATAAATAAGCCACAGAAGTTTTGGGATTCTGTTCTGTGGAGCGATGAAACAAAACTGGAACTTTTCCGCACGATGGATCTGCGGTATGTCTGGAGGAAGAAGAATGAAGAAAGAACACTCTGTCCACAATCGAGCATGGTGGAGACTCGGTGATGCTCTGGGGCTGCTTTTCATCCTCCAGCACTGGAAACCTGCAGCGTGTGGAAGGCGAGATGGATTCATTAAAGTATCAGGAAATCCTAGGAGAAAATGTCATGCCGTCTGTGAGGAAGCTGAAGCTTGGGCATCACTGGACCTTCCAACAGGACAATGATCCCAAGCATACATCAAATTCCACCAAGGCTTGGTTGCAGAAGAAGTCCTGGAAGAATCTACCGGGTCATCACAGTCACCTGACTTGAACCCCATCGAAAATCTCTGGTGGGATTTGAAGAAGGCGGTTGCAGAATACAAACCCAAGAATATTATTGAACTGGAGGCCATTGCTCATGAGGAATGGGATAAGATTCCTCAGGAACGCAGCCAGCAGATATGCATCTCTTAAGATATGCAGCAGGTCATAACAGTAAAAGGGTGCTCTACTAAGTACTTGCAACTGTGTGCATTATATATATATTTTACACACACACACACACACACACACACGACTGTTGCCTTATTTGTTGAATAATTTAACACTTTTACTCTGGTACAACTTGCCATCACAAATATATTTCATCTAGAATATCTTTCAGAAGTGATCCAATGCAGATTGTTAAGAATTTAAGTTTAAAATAAATGACATGAAGCTGGGGAATGTTGACGCTATACTGCAAAAATAACCAAAACCCATCAGTGTGTTTCATACGTGACTCTTTTATGCTAAAATCCCCGAGTGCTCCATCTCAAATTAGAACCAGCTCATAAACTCGAAACATATCGTCTCTGAAGGAGAACCGAGGAGAGTAAAAGACCCTGGTGACGGAGCTGGTCGGAAAAATTGTGGTGCCGTTGTAATAAACCCGGAGTTAAAGTTACTTAGTTTGCCAACACAACAATCCCTCTTTGGAGCTCATTTCTTCACAAGCCTCTGTAATGCAAAAATACTGGCAGGAAATCTGAGATATTCATCCCTCAGGCCTGAGAGACTTCTCTACTTAGGGAGAGAAACAATCAATACATCCAAACCTACATAACCTGCCTAGCTCTGGACAGACTATTTTTTAGCCTCTAAGCTTCTAGTTTTCCCATTAAAACGACCCCAGTGGATGCAGGTTGGACGCAGTGAGAAACGTGTACACGTGACGACGTACGAGCAGTGTATTCAGGCGGTCTGAAAGGTCACGGTTTGTAGCGTTATGGGGATGGAGTTAATCTCACAGCACAGACGCCACACTGAGCTCAGCAGGTGAAATTTCACAATGGGGTTCGGATGCGAAAGCAGCTCGACACAGGCCATTGTGGTGGCCTAGAAAAAAAAAGGAAATGCTGAAATGTGACAAACCATCTTTCACTAAAAAAAGACCGAGAAATCCATACTCCACAGATCAATGCCACACTAATGAGCTTTGCGTACTTGTTCAAAACGGTCTGCCATCACACAAACATGCAGCTGTTGGTACAGAGTAAAAATAGAAATCACAACCAAACAGAAAAAAAAAGAAGAAAAAAATAGCCAGAGAGGCATGTGGAACGAAGACAGAACCACGGTTTGTTATATGAGCCGCACGTAAGTACATTAATCACTCGGGTTTGTTTTAATGTCGATTGCGTCATAACTTGGGCCGGATTCACGAAAGTCATCTTAAGAAAGATGATCAATTCTAAGGAGTTCGTAAGAAATGTTCCTAAGTGAAATTCTTGAAAAATTTGCAAATATTTACTTAAGAACATCTGAATTTTTTCCTCTTCATGTATAAAAACTAGTATAATAGCTACAACAAATTCAATACTGCCAAATTTTAAATGAGTCAATTTATTATCCTTTTAAAAAAAAAAAAAAAAAAAAAAAAAAAAATAGAAATCACCTCCTGATCATTGATCCAAATTTAAAGAGCATGAGAGGAGTTTGTTTAACAACATTAACCCACATCAGAGGAGATTTACTTGCTGGAAAGCGGAAGCCGATGACTCAAGCATGCTAGCTCACGTACGTAACTAACACAGTATTTATTATATGTTGCAAATTTTTTAAAATCTTGCCATGTTTAATATTTGAAAGAACCCGATAAATCCATTAAAATCCTTGACCCTTCGGGGAGCTACGGCAAAGTTGGCAAAGATATCCTTTAACTTTAAGAAGTTATTTGCGACGACATACTTTTTAAGAATTTGATTTCCTCTTAAGTTGTCTTAGGAACAATCTTAAAAAGAAAAAGAAAAGCACAGTAACAATTCAGTTAAGAAGAATTTTATTCATAAGGATTCATTCGTGAATCCGTCCCGATTCAAACCCGTTACAGACACTGAGTACGTTTACACGGACAGCGGTAATCCAATTATTGACCTTATTGAATAAGACGATATTCGGATTAAGGTGTTTACATGAATCGCTTTTAGAATATTCCTTTCATCTTCCTGTTTTACGTGTTGTAGAAAATAGATCGATTAATGACACACGTCATCACGTCCCCGCGCCACGCCGTCCCTCCGGAATTTCACGTATCTACGTACAGTTGGTCTTCAGTATGGAACTGTATACAGTTCTGAGTGTTTCCTTTTTAATTTGACGAAAGCACAGCTGATTATTAGTCATGTTATACGTGCAAATAAACGACTGACTGAAGCCATGGGCTGCGTCTGAAGCCTGAAACGTAGCTGAAATACGCGGTTTCGGACGCCGCCGTGCTCTCGTTTGCTGTAAAACGGTCGAGCGCTGCCGTGTGTGATCGTGTCCTGTCGCACAATGCGGTGGAAACTCCCACACGACGTTAATAGTGTGATTAAGGTGTGTACGTGTCTGTAACGCGACTAAAACAGGAAAACTCCACACGTCTTAATACGATCTGTGTTTACTTCGAGTATGACTTTAGTCAGATTAAGGTCATCAATAATCGCTGTTTACATGCTAGTCTCTTAATCAGAGTATCGTCTTAATCGGGTTCATATCGCAATATTGTTGTCCACGTAAACGTATTGCGTGTCTGACAAAATCCACCAATAAGCATTTATGGATGGATTTTAAAACCTAATCTGATTTACTCCATGAATGGTCGTTCAGTTTGTCCCATAAACTCCCTATATGAAACGGTGTTAAAGCCGCTATCTGATTCAATATCGTCCGCGTATTTGTTTTGTTATCATATCAAAACGCTGTAAAACACCACATTTTTTTTTTTATTATTATTTATTTATTTATAAATAAAAGATTCAGGGCACTTTCCCCGGCTCCATGTAGAACAGCCAGGTGTTTCTGTCCAAGGAAAAACCCCACGCCATGGAGAAAAACTAGAACATTGTCTGTTTTATTTTTATAAAGCTTTTATAAATAAACCTTGTTTGTAGGAGTGTTGACACAAAACACTCAGGATAACCTGAAGGAAAAAGGTGAAAGGAGAGAGGGGAATAAATCAAATCAGACAGTGTCGAGGACATTGATCATCATAATCTCTAATGCAGAATCAAATCCTTAGTTTCTAAAAGTAAAATAAAAAGTCAAATAAACTGGACATGGGAGCTGTTCAGGTTCACGCTCTCGGATCTGCACTGTCACTTAGCTAGAACAGACTCAGGAGTTAGCAAGCAAATAATTAAGTCGCATAAAAACAAGACTAGTCTTTAGAAAGTGACATTATTGACAGATTGACCTGTACTCGACTTGGTTTGCCAGAAAAACCTCCAGACTTAGCGGGTTAGTTTTTAATCTGCTGATAGGAGCTACTGGATGTGTCCTAATGTTATTGAGGAGCTAGCTAACGTGCTCAAACTGCGTGCTAACACAGACATGCTGTACTAACTCAGTAACTCAGTGCAGTTCACTCGATAACCTGCTTAACCAAACCGCGCTCACTGGCTCGAGGCGAACAGGCCAGCAGTACAGCTAAGGTAACTTGATGACGAGCTCTTTTCAGGCTCTCGGGCTAGTTAGCTTTAGCAGCAGGAGAGCAGTAACTGTGGAGCTTCACCAACCCGTGAACGGTTTATTGACTTATACGGTGTTGAAGTTCTCAGCGCGTTAAAAATTAATAATAATATAAGAAATAAATAAAGGCAAACCTACTTCCACCTCTGCCTCCATCTTGCCCTCGAAAGTGAAGTCAATCAGGTCGGGCTTCAGACACAGCGCGTAGTTAACGGGGTAAACGTCAGTAGGCAGCCGCACGAAGGGCCTCCTCTCAGGCATGCTGGCTGACTCGGGTCGGGCTGGAAGCGTCAGCAGAAAGAGTACAACACCGAGCTAATGGGTCTACTCGCTATCCGGGGCAAAGGAGCAAAGAAACAGGCTTCGAGGGCAGGATGGGATTTCTTGGTGCGAGAGAGAAACTTGACGGCTCAGAAACAGCAACATAAAATAGCTGGATTTGCTGCTCACTGGTTCCCGTCGTCTTCCCCTCTCACTTCAAACCGAGCGAAATAGCAGCCAGTGTGTACGTGCGCGCTCTGGCCGGGGAATGACGTCATCGCGCAGAGGAGCCCCCTTAGTAAAGTAACCCGGGTGCGCGCGCTAATGTTGCTTCATTTCTGAAAACAGGTTTGCAAATACATATGAGAAGAACCAGACCTCACCATGTAGGCACTTGTTTACTAATAATGTCTATCTCTCTATCTATCTGCCTGTCTATCTGCCTATCTGCCTGTCTGTCTGCCTATCTATCTATTTATCTGCCTGTCTGTCTGCCTATCTATCTATTTATCTGCCTGTCTGTCTGCCTATCTATCTATCTATCTATCTACTTGTCTGTCTGCCTATCTATCTATCTATCTATCTATCTATCTACTTGTCTGTCTGCCTATCTATCTATCTATCTATCTATCTATCTATCTGCCTGTATGTCTGTCTGCCTATCTATCTATCTATCTACTTGTCTGTCTGCCTATCTATCTATATATCTGCCTGTCTGCCTATCTATCTATCTATCTATCTAGATATCTGCCTGTCTGCCTATCTATCTATCTATCTATCTATCTATCTGTCTATCTATCTTATTAAGTTTATTGTTAGGTTTAAAAAAACATATAATGACAAATTGTTAATTTTGTAACACACACCCAGAAACACATCTCCACTTATTTTGGTGCACACACACACACACACACACACACACACACACACACACACACACACACACACACACACACACACACACACACAAATTCTGCAAAGATCTCATTAGTTTTATTATAGGCCATATTGAGTCAGATTTTAGTCTGTGTGTAGCTGATGTTTTGTTTGGCTTAATAGATATGACAACAGCCAGAACGATCAATATTATGTCATTAATTTAATTAGTATTATGGCAAACTATTTTATTCATAAATGGAAATAGAATAATAATTCTAGGCATGCATTGACATTGTTTGAAATTGAAGCCAAAAAATATATAAACTATATTCAAACAATTACAAATTAAAAAAGCAAATGAAAAAGCAAAAAAAGATTCTGTACTTTATATGCACTTTATTTGACTTTTTAATGTAATTCTTTCTGTCTGTCCTCTGGGTCCTTTTCGTCTTTGTTTTTTTGTTTGTTTGTTTGTTTTTTTGTCTTTTTTTTGTATTTTTTAATAATGCATTCAATTGTTAATGGTGACTTTGTATAGTGAATGTTTATATGTTGTATATTTTTGTATTATTGCAATAAAAACACTTTCATGAGAGCATTTTTGGTCCATGTACTTGTACATTGTGTTCGTTCCTTTTCGTTTTGAAATGAAAAAATATATATAAAGATAGAATGTTCAAAACATGTTAAATTTTTTTGCTTTAACACAATATTACATAAATATTAAATTAAGCTCTCGTAAACTCCTTCGCTTGGTTTTCATCATTCTTGATTCATTTTGATGTTCAAATAAATGAACGATCATGAATGACTTGAGTTCTTCCATTCCAATCTCGGTAAATCGTGTCTTCATGGAGCTCACTTTGTGCACAGGAGCATTGTTATGCTGGAACATGTTTGGGCCTCTTAGTGCCAGTGAAGGGAAATTGTAATGCTACAGCATAGAAATACATTTTATACAACTTTGTGGCAACAGCAGGGGCGGACCAAAACGTGGCCATGGACTTTCTGGCCCAGAGCAGCCCACCCCACCCGGCCCACAACACGCCACATCATATAACACACCAGCTCATAGATGGTTAGACCAATTTTTAACACCAGTTACTAGCATAAAAATATAACACAATACAGAAACATAAATGCTATTTAAACATATTTATTTGAAGTAACACTGAACAGTTACCGAGTCATATTTGTAAAATAGGCAAACAGAAACCGAAGAACAGTGTAGCAAAGAACATTTATAATATCAAACAAATCCAGACAGTATCTGGGTGCAGTGTAGGAGAGCTGTACCACTCATCTGTACAACTCCTGAATCAGGACTGAAACTTTATATTTTAAACACTAAAATGAATCCACATCTGAATGGCACACAATCATCGTGGGACATTAAACTCAGCTATGATCATGTCTGCAGAGTTCAGGGTTTTCTTTTGGGAGCAGGTCAGCAGAGCTTTAGAAGGGAATGAGGAGGAGGAGAAGAGGAGTGTATATATGTATATATGAGAGAGAGAGAGCGCGCGAAAGAGAGAGAGCATATAGGGTTGCTTTTTTTGAGATGGCAATGTTAATGTGCCACAATATAACACACAAGTAGGCATGAGAAAACTTGAGCTTGTCAATTATGACAGAAGTTAGGAAGATAGTGTGAGCCATGACACATTAATTTACCTTCTGATAAACTAAATTTCATATTTTCAGTTAATTTTACAGGCTGTATGCAAAAAAAAAACAACCGTTAATCTGTTCCACCTTGTAAACAAATACAATAAACCTCAATGTTCAGTGTCTGAAGTCTGCTCCTCTTAAATATATTTAAATCTACACTATTAGACATTTCTCCACTGTCATGGTTCTGGGCTGGAGTCAGTTCTCGAACCGCTCTGTGTATATTGTGTATATATCTGAATAATCTCATATAGGATGTGATTGGGTGAGTTCATTTACCTGCCAGATGCAAAGAGCTTTAGTTTAATGGTGTTCATTACGGACGCTCCGATCAGGAGTTTTACAGCCGATACCAATCCAGATACCAATCTTTTTTTGTTTAAGCTTTAATCAGGAGGTCTGTCATAAACAGTTAAATGTAAGCTCTCTGCTCATGGTCACTGTTAATTGAATTAAAATAATAGCAATGAGAAATACTGTTGGTTAATTGATAAATAAACAAGCATAACATTATTATTTTTAAATATTTTAAACAATAAAGAGTCCTAATTAAAAGTAGACTAACACAAAAATTATCCCTATTAGGAAAAAGGCTAATAGCCTTCTAAGGAGATAGCTTACTAAGCTTAATGTCAAATTGATATTAAGTGCAACCCATAGTAACCCAACCCATAGTGTTCCTTTTAGATGGGTTTCCCCAGTACAGTGTTGCCATGTGATAATATTGTGTTTTTGGGGGTGATTAAATCAGAACATTGAAACTGGAGTTGACTTTTCTGGTGATATCTGGCAACCGAGAGTTTATATGAAGTGAATGCGCTATTAGAGTTAGTGAAGCAGAGCGGCAGTGTACTGTATGTTTACAGACTGAACAGTTGCTAATCTTGATTATGATTGGGGAGGAATTATTTAATAAAGAAGTTTGAATTAAACCCCACCTTATAGCGTTAGTATTATTATTAATTTACTCTGCCCGACCCCACTGTGTCTACACGAGCAGGTGAAAGTTCATGTTATTTTGCGGGATCAATAAAAGATGGCGGTTTGTGAGATTGGGAAGTTGAGAGAATCAGATGATGTTCAGTGTTACTCTTGTCATCATAATTGCTCCTCTGCAGTATTTACACACTTGTTCGGTTGACCGAGGAGATGAAAAGCAGTGTGAAAGTAACTGTTGCGCGGTGTAAATGCATTTTGGATTTCCTGTAGTTTTTATTCCGATGTATTATACAACTATGAACCGGTCACTCGCACCGGTGCTCCTAAATATTTTTTCACAGTCGCACAAAGACCTTTTCAGCCGCAAATGCGAATGAAATGGTCGCACTGTAGAGCCCTGAAAGGAGACGCGATATTATTATCATTACTGTCATTATGTATGTATACTTAGGCTATATATAGGCCTACATATTTCCGTAGCAGCCGGCTGGCCCACCAGGAAAACTCGGGTGCTCCAGATAGCCAGTTCGCCCCTGGGCAACACTTTTGGGAAAAACACATTTTCTGTCAAGACATTTTATCAACCCTGACAAGATTTTTTGTTCTCTGGGGTATAATTGGGTTAGTTGTCTACTCAGGGCTACTACAAATATTATATAATGTTTCTGCAATCTGCTTTCTAACACAAGCATGTGCGACTCAGCACTGCCTCCTACTGGCCATGGCTTTTTCTTTAGATCTATAAAGTAGTAATTTCCATCATTTTCCCAATAGGAGGCGGTGTAGTGCTGATAGTCAGATACCATCCAAAGTTATGTTTATAGTCGATGAATCCAAACTCCGTTTACGAGATGCTACACGTGAATTTAACTTGTGAATGTTGCATTAAAAAGTAAGTGTAAAAGACTGAGTCCCGCTGTATTACTCAGGCTGCACGGCAGTGTCTATTCACAGGCGCGATCCCACTACTGATCGGCACGGGGGCTTTGACCTGCTCCGTTCCCGACCTGGGCCGGTTCACCCCTCCTTAGGCGACCTGGTGGTCCCGAGCTCCCTCAGGAGCACCATATCGATACCGAACTTAGTGCGGACACCCGATCGGCATAGCCCACTGCAGCCCAGAACCCCTGAGCTCAAACGATCCGCCAGCCTCAGCCTCCCAGTAGCTTGGATTACAGGCACGCGCCACCGGACCCGGCGAGAGGAGTATAGAACTGAGCCGCATTTAAACACGAACCTGCTCTGAGCTGCAGCCAAGTAACACAGATAACTACTGAGTAAATATTCACTAGAGATACTGCAGGGCTTTTTGTCAAAGATCATCAAAGTTTACACATAATAGTAAAGTTTATATATTTGCATGCCATTTCAATTTGGCTAGTATACTGCATCTGAATAGTATAATTAAGCCCACTTTAAATACTAAAAACTGAACTTTGTGTGTCTGGATGTATAACAACATTTCACAGGTTGGAAGCCCAGAGGCCAGTGTTTGGGTGTTGAAGCAACAAGACTTTAGGAATTAGTATGAAATATTACATCCTGTAAATAGTAATAAAACTTTAGGTAAAGCCAAATAACAAACCAAACAGAAAAACTCAATATTAACCGATTTCTGACTAAATAATAATAATAATATCCTTGCAATATATTAATACTAAATAGCTGAAAATTTATCACTGTTGAAACATCCAGCACTCAAAAAATAAAAACATTTTGCCCCTTGTTCAGTTTAATTAATTAGAATGAGCTAAAGTAACACGATTTTGGAACATTTTGTCACACCTTAATCTCATTGTGTTCAGTCCACCTAATATATTTTAAACTGAAGTTTACTTTTGTTACATTTGTGTTAAGCATGAGAAAATTAATTAAACCTCATTAAATCATTACAAAGTAATAAGGTGGACCAACATAAGAACATTTAGTTTGACAAATGTAAGAGTTAATTAAACCTACTAGACTAAATTTATTTGACCTAAACCAACTAAATGGTGTTGACCCAACTAACCTGATTTATTTTGAATGAACTAAATTAAACTGTGTGTAGAAACTTTCTTCAATTACATTAAGTAAGAGTAATGAATTCATTTTTTGAGTAAAGTAGTACAAAGGGAATTAAGTGACTAAAATGCTGTAAAAGATTAATATGCAAAATGAACTTGTCATTACAATTACAGCCCCCGAGATTATTCAAGATACGTTTGAAACAATATAAAATGTTTTATAATGTAGGCCTTGAAATATACAGATCAGTGTGATACCAATGTGTGAAAAGCTGCTTGTGATTGCTTTAAGAGGTAAATGTGTATTAATTGCGCCTGCTACTGGACATGACTTATACTTTAGGAATATAAAGTTGTCATTTCAATCTTTTTTCCTATAGGAGGCAGTGTAGAGCTAATAACGAGATACCTTTCAATTCTGCCATAAGATACATAAAACGGGTAAAAGATAAGAAAAATGAGCGAGTTTTTTATTTAAAATGATCCCTGATGGTTTGGGCATTTTCTGGTTATATTTATGGTCCCTGAAAACCAAACCCTGTTTAAACCCTGTTGATGAGACTGAGGTGTAGGTGTGATGTACACTGTAACATTTGTGCATTTAGGATCAGAGACTGAAATATGTAGTTGTGAAAGGACAGTGTGTTGTAGTGATGTTGAAGTGGTTTGTTAAAAAGTAAGTGTAAAAGACTGAGTCCCGCTGTATTACTCAGGCTGCACGGCAGTGTCTATTCACAGGCGCGATCCCACTACTGATCGGCACGGGGGCTTTGACCTGCTCCGTTCCCGACCTGGGCCGGTTCACCCCTCCTTAGGCGACCTGGTGGTCCCGAGCTCCCTCAGGAGCACCATATCGATACCGAACTTAGTGCGGACACCCGATCGGCATAGCCCACTGCAGCCCAGAACCCCTGAGCTCAAACGATCCGCCAGCCTCAGCCTCCCAGTAGCTTGGATTACAGGCACGCGCCACCGCACCCGGCAAGAGGAGTATAAAACTGAGCAGCTTTTAAACACGAACCTGCTCTGAGCTGCAGCCAAGTAACACAGATAACTACCGAGTAAACATTCACTAGAGACACTGCAGAGCTTTTTGTCAGAGATCATACATAATAGTAAAGTTTATATATTTGCATGTCATTTCAATTTGGCTAGTATACTGCATCTGAATAGTATAATTAAGCCCACTTTAAATAATAAAAACTGAACTTTGTGTGTCTGGATGTATAACAACATTTCACAGGTTGGAAACCCAGGGGCCAGAGTTTGGGTATTGAAGCAACAAGACTTCAGAAATTAGTATGAAATATTACATCCTGTAAAGAGTCAAAAAACTTTAGGTTAAGTCAAATAACAAACCAAACAGAAAAACTCACTATTAACCAACTGCTGGCTAAATAATAATAATAATAAAATAATAATAATAATAATAATAATAATAATAATAATATCCTTGCAATATATTCACACTAAATAGCTGAAAATGTATCACTGTAGAAACCTACAACGCTCAAAAAAAATAAAAACATTTTACCCCTTGTTCAGTTTAATTAATTATAATGAGCTAAAGTAACACGATTTTGGAACATTTTGTCACACCTTAATTTCATTCTGTTCAGTCCACCTAATATATTTTAAACTGAGGTTTACTTAATTCATTTATGTTAAAACTACATGAATCATTTATGTAGACATAACTATTTGGGCAGTGGATCTGTAGTTCCCAGCATGCTTTGCACAGGACTGCATTAGGAGAGTAAATTTTAAGGATTAAGTGTTATTTTATGTGTTTTTTCAGTAAAGGGAAAAATATGTTAGTGTTTAATCTTCAGTTATGTTGGACCTTTGAAGGAGTTTCTGCAATGGTTTTGAATTTTGAGGTTATCATTGTGTTGATGAGCAGTGCTTGTGCTTAGGTTGTGGACACTCAGTGATCTGTACTAATGTCCGTACTGACCCGTCTTATCTTATTTGTTCAATATATACATTGTGTATACTGATGAAGGAAGCCGTTTGTATAAGCATAAGAAAATTAATTAAACCTCATTAAATTGTTACAAAATAATAAGGTGGAACAACATAAAAAAATATAGTTTAAAATTGTAATAGTTAATTAAACATACTAGAGTAAATTTATTTGACTTAAACCAACTAAATTGTGTTGACCCAACTAACTAAGTGTAGGTGTGATGTACAGTGTATCATTTGTGCATTTGGGAGGAGAGACTGAAATATGTAGTTGTGAAAGGACAGTATGTTGTAGTGATGTTGAAGTGGTTTGTTAAAAAGTAAGTGTAAAAGACTGAGTCCCGCTGTATTACTCAGGCTGCACGGCAGTGTCTATTCACAGGCGCGATCCCACTACTGATCGGCACGGGGGCTTTGACCTGCTCCGTTCCCGACCTGGGCCGGTTCACCCCTCCTTAGGCGACCTGGTGGTCCCGAGCTCCCTCAGGAGCACCATATCGATACCGAACTTAGTGCGGACACCCGATCGGCATAGCCCACTGCAGCCCAGAACCCCTGAGCTCAAACGATCCGCCAGCCTCAGCCTCCCAGTAGCTTGGATTACAGGTACGCGCCACCGGACCCGGCGAGGGCAGGACAAAGCTGAGCAGCATTTAAACACGAACCTGCTCTGAGCTGCAGCGGCCTCTAATGGCCAGGATAAGAATTTCACTCTCCTGAATTTCCTCTTCGCTTCTTTGAGGTTTGACGGCGTATTTAAAATATCTTAAATATATGAATACATACGTGGGTATATAATATGTACAGGGGTTCTGTTTATTTTACTTTTAGTCTACATCTTTTTCTATCAATTAGATCAGCCAGATAATTCTTGTCTTTTTTTTTAGTTCAGGGGTAACAAGACATAACCTAAACTACTTACAACCAGCCGGTTACTAGTGAGCCAATTTAGCTAGTTAGCTACCGTTCATGTTTAGCAAACCGGAAAACTTTATTATTAAACTCTGATAACCAGACAGTCTCATATGGAATTACAAAAAGTTTTTCTCTTTTTTTGAAGTAGCTGGTCAGCATTTTTGACCTGTAATTATTTGAGTCAGCTGTTTTGCATGCTAATGTACAGCTATTTCTGTTGTCTAATTTAGGTTCCTTATACAATGAGGCATTTTGTCTTGTTTAACTTTGTAATTGTATTGTGGTTTAATTAAAATATACTGTATTTTTATACATTCATATTTTTGTGAAATTTACTGGGGAAAAACAGATTTTTGATATTATTGTTGGTTTTGCATTTTGCAAAGTGGCATTTTGGTCTTGTTTAGATATTAACAGCATTCTAGAAAATGACTCATGACTATTGTTGGATAAATAATTTGTTATTTTACTTATGTTCCTTAGTTTTAAACATAGAAATAAAAACACTTCTGCTTTTTGTTAAAAATGAGAAATTTAGCCTAAAATCATTAACATTTCTTAAGGGTATTTTATTATTATTATTATTATTATTATTATTATTATTATTATTATTATTATTATTATTATTATTATTTACAATAGGCATTTTGAGTTTGTGCTATCTAATGCTTACTGTGTTAAAGAAGTTCAGGAAAAAAAGTGAAAAAGACCGAGTGCTACTGTTTATTCACAGGACTGACCAGGGATGCATTTTACATTGGGGGTGCTGGACTTTTAAGCAGTATACATGTGATGTCTGCTATCTATATATTATTATTTGTAAGAGCTTCAGTGGCAATTAAGGGAATCCTGAATGTCAGGGTGCTATAGCACCACCACTTCCAGCATCTTTGCCCACTACTGATCAGAACTAGAGAAATAGGTGCTGGAGAGAAAACACCAAACACTATGATGCACTAAGAGTGCATTCTTCAAATTGCAAATTCATTCTTTCTCAACACAAACCCTGTGGGTGTTGGACATTTGCCTTTCATAATTAAGCAATTGTCATTATGATATTAGATTACATTTTACACTGTTGTACATCATTTCTGCTAAATGTCACAGAAACCAGACCAATTCTAAAAAGTGCACAAAACAACAACAACAACAATAAAACAATCCTTGGGTCTGGATCTAAATATGCTGACACAGCAGAATGGATTATCCCCATTAAGAGTGACGCATATTAGACTCCAAGAAAATATGCAATGTATTAAGAAAACCATATCAGTAAGTGTTTACACCAAGGCTTATTTAGCTCTCAGATAGCTCAATTAGGAGACTACAAGGACAATTAAGAGTATATGAGCCATTAACTGAATTCCAAATTACTCTCAAACCCTTACATAAGTCCAATAGTTAGTGTATGAAATTAAGTCTTTTACAGAGCATTTAATGCACTCCAATTTTAATGTAGAAAGTTTTGCATTCAGCCAAGTAACACAAATAACTACTGAGTAAACATTCACTTGAGATACTGCAAGGCTTTTTCTCAAAGATCATCAAAGTTTACACATAATAGTAAAGTTTATATATTTGCATGCCATTTCAATTTGGCTAGTATACTGCATCTGAATAGTATAATTAAGCCCACTTTAAATAATAAAAACTGAACTTTGTGTGTCTGGATGTATAACAACATTTCACAGGTTGGAAGCCCAGGGGCCAGAGTTTGGGTGTTGAAGCAACAACACTTCAGGAATTAGTATGAAATATTACATCCTGTAAATCGTCAAAAAACTTTAGGTAAAGCCAAATAACAAACCAAACAGAAAAACTCACTATTAACCAATTTCTGACTAAATAATAATAATAACAACAACAACAACAACAATAATAATAATAATAATAATAATAATAATAATAATAATAATATCTTTGCAGTATATTCACCCTAAACAGCTATAAAGGTATCACTGTAGAAAGTAGTATAATGGGAATTAAGTGACTAAAATGGCGTAAAAGATTGATATGCATAATGAACTAGTCGTTACTGTAAAAGCTGCAATTACAGCACTCGAGATTAATGTCAAATGTTTTATAGTGTAGGCCTATAAAAATACGGATCAGTGTAATTCCAATGTGTGAAAAGCTGCTTGTGATTGCTTTAAGAGGTAAATGTGTATTAATTGCGCCTCCTACTGGCCATGACTTATACTTTAGGAATATAATGTTGTAATTTCAATATTTTTCCAATAGGAGGCAGTGTAGAGCTAATAACAAGATACCTTTCAATTCTGCCACAAGGTACATAAAACGGGTAAAAGATAAGAAAAATGAGCGAGTTTATTATTTAAAATGATCCCTGATGGTTTTGGGCATTTTTTATTTATGGTTCCTGAAACCCAACCCCTGTTTAAACTGTATTGATGAGACTGAGGTGTAGGTGTGATGTACAGTGTATCATTTGTGCATTTAGGAGGAGAGACTGAAATATGTAGTTGTGAAAGGACAGTGTGTTGTAGTGATGTTGAAGTGGTTTGTTAAAAAGTAAGTGTAAAAGACTGAGTCCCGCTGTATTACTCAGGCTGCACGGCAGTGTCTATTCACAGGCGCGATCCCACTACTGATCGGCACGGGGGCTTTGACCTGCTCCGTTCCCGACCTGGGCCGGTTCACCCCTCCTTAGGCGACCTGGTGGTCCCGAGCTCCCTCAGGAGCACCATATCGATACCGAACTTAGTGCGGACACCCGATCGGCATAGCCCACTGCAGCCCAGAACTCCTGAGCTCAAACGATCCGCCAGCCTCAGCCTCCCAGTAGCTTGGATTACAGGCACGCGCCACTGCGCCCGGCGAGAGGAGTATAGAACTGAGCAGCTTTTAAACACGAACCTGCTCTGAGCTGCAGCCAAGTAACACAGATAACTACTGAGTAAACATTCACTAGAGACACTGCAGAGCTTTTTGTCAGAGATCATACATAATAGTAAAGTTTATATATTTGCATGTCATTTCAATTTGGCTAGTATACTGCATCTGAATAGTATAATTAAGCCCACTTTAAATAATAAAAACTGAACTTTGTGTGTCTGGATGTATAACAACATTTCACAGGTTGGAAACCCAGGGGCCAGAGTTTGGGTATTGAAGCAACAAGACTTTAGAAATTAGTATGAAATATTACATACTGTAAATAGTAATAAAACTTTAGGTAAAGCCAAATAACAAACCAAACAGAAAAACTCAATATTAACCGATTTCTGACTAAATAATAATAATAATAATAATAATAATAATAATAATAATAATATCCTTGCAATATATTAATACTAAATAGCTGAAAATTTATCACTGTTGAAACATCCAGCACTCAAAAAATAAAAACATTTTACCCCTTGTTCAGTTTAATTAATTAGAATGAGCTAAAGTAACACGATTTTGGAACACTTTGTCACACCTTAATCTCATTGTGTTCAGTCCACCTAATATATTTTAAACTGAAGTTTACTTTTGTTACATTTGTGTTAAGCATGAGAAAATTAATTAAACCTCATTAAATCATTACAAAGTAATAAGGTGGACCAACATAAGAACATTTAGTTTGACAAATGTAAGAGTTAATTAAACCTACTAGACTAAATTTATTTGACCTAAACCAACTAAATGGTGTTGACCCAACTAACCTGATTTATTTTGAATGAACTAAATTAAACTGTGTGTAGAAACTTTCTTCAATTACATTAAGTAAGAGTAATGAATTCATTTTTTGAGTAAAGTAGTACAAAGGGAATTAAGTGACTAAAATGCTGTAAAAGATTAATATGCAAAATGAACTTGTCATTACAATTACAGCCCCCGAGATTATTCAAGATACGTTTGAAACAATATAAAATGTTTTATAATGTAGGCCTTGAAATATACAGATCAGTGTGATACCAATGTGTGAAAAGCTGCTTGTGATTGCTTTAAGAGGTAAATGTGTATTAATTGCGCCTGCTACTGGACATGACTTATACTTTAGGAATATAAAGTTGTCATTTCAATCTTTTTTCCTATAGGAGGCAGTGTAGAGCTAATAACGAGATACCTTTCAATTCTGCCATAAGATACATAAAACGGGTAAAAGATAAGAAAAATGAGCGAGTTTTTTATTTAAAATGATCCCTGATGGTTTGGGCATTTTCTGGTTATATTTATGGTCCCTGAAAACCAAACCCTGTTTAAACCCTGTTGATGAGACTGAGGTGTAGGTGTGATGTACACTGTAACATTTGTGCATTTAGGATCAGAGACTGAAATATGTAGTTGTGAAAGGACAGTGTGTTGTAGTGATGTTGAAGTGGTTTGTTAAAAAGTAAGTGTAAAAGACTGAGTCCCGCTGTATTACTCAGGCTGCACGGCAGTGTCTATTCACAGGCGCGATCCCACTACTGATCGGCACGGGGGCTTTGACCTGCTCCGTTCCCGACCTGGGCCGGTTCACCCCTCCTTAGGCGACCTGGTGGTCCCGAGCTCCCTCAGGAGCACCATATCGATACCGAACTTAGTGCGGACACCCGATCGGCATAGCCCACTGCAGCCCAGAACCCCTGAGCTCAAACGATCCGCCAGCCTCAGCCTCCCAGTAGCTTGGATTACAGGCACGCGCCACCGCACCCGGCAAGAGGAGTATAAAACTGAGCAGCTTTTAAACACGAACCTGCTCTGAGCTGCAGCCAAGTAACACAGATAACTACCGAGTAAACATTCACTAGAGACACTGCAGAGCTTTTTGTCAGAGATCATACATAATAGTAAAGTTTATATATTTGCATGCCATTTCAATTTGGCTAGTATACTGCATCTGAATAGTATAATTAAGCCCACTTTAAATAATAAAAACTGAACTTTGTGTGTCTGGATGTATAACAACATTTCACAGGTTGGAAACCCAGGGGCCAGAGTTTGGGTATTGAAGCAACAAGACTTCAGAAATTAGTATGAAATATTACATCCTGTAAAGAGTCAAAAAACTTTAGGTAAAGCCAAATAACAAACCAAACAGAAAAACTCACTATTAACCGATTTCTGACTAAATAATAATAATAATAATAATAATAATAATAATAATAATAATATCCTTGCAATATATTCACACTAAATAGCTGAAAATGTATCACTGTAGAAACCTACAACGCTCAAAAAAAAATAAAAACATTTTGCCCCTTGTTCAGTTTAATTAATTAGAATGAGCTAAAGTAACACGATTTTGGAACATTTTGGAACACCTAAATTTCATTCTGTTCAGTCCACCTAATATATTTTAAACTGAGGTTTACTTAATTCATTTGTGTTAAAACTACATGAATCATTTATGTAGACATAACTATTTGGGCAGTGGATCTGTAGTCCCCAGCATGCTTTGCACAGGACTGCATTAGGAGAGTAAATTTTAAGGATTAAGTGTTATTTTATGTGTTTTTTCAGTAAAGGGAAAAATATGTTAGTGTTTAATCTTCAGTTATGTTGGACCTTTGAAGGAGTTTCTGCAATGGTTTTGAATTTTGAGGTTATCATTGTGTTGATGAGCAGTGCTTGTGCTTAGGTTGTGGACACTCAGTGATCTGTACTAATGTCCGTACTGACCCGTCTTATCTTATTTGTTCAATATATACATTGTGTATACTGATGAAGGAAGCCGTTTGTATAAGCATAAGAAAATTAATTAAACCTCATTAAATTGTTACAAAATAATAAGGTGGAACAACATAAGAAAATATAGTTTAAAATTGTAATAGTTAATTAAACATACTAGAGTAAATTTATTTGACTTAAACCAACTAAATTGTGTTGACCCAACTAACTAAGTGTAGGTGTGATGTACAGTGTATCATTTGTGCATTTGGGAGGAGAGACTGAAATATGTAGTTGTGAAAGGACAGTGTGTTGTAGTGATGTTGAAGTGGTTTGTTAAAAAGTAAGTGTAAAAGACTGAGTCCCGCTGTATTACTCAGGCTGCACGGCAGTGTCTATTCACAGGCGCGATCCCACTACTGATCGGCACGGGGGCTTTGACCTGCTCCGTTCCCGACCTGGGCCGGTTCACCCCTCCTTAGGCGACCTGGTGGTCCCGAGCTCCCTCAGGAGCACCATATCGATACCGAACTTAGTGCGGACACCCGATCGGCATAGCCCACTGCAGCCCAGAACCCCTGAGCTCAAACGATCCGCCAGCCTCAGCCTCCCAGTAGCTTGGATTACAGGCACGCGCCACCGGACCCGGCGAGGGCAGGATAAAGCTGAGCAGCATTTAAACACGAACCTGCTCTGAGCTGCAGCGGCCTCTAATGGCCAGGATAAGAATTTCACTCTCCTGAATTTCCTCTTCGCTTCTTTGAGGTTTGACGGCGTATTTAAAATATCTTAAATATATGAATACATACGTGGGTATATAATATGTACAGGGGTTCTGTTTATTTTACTTTTAGTCTACATGTTTTTCTATCAATTAGATCAGCCAGATAATTCTTGTCTTTTTTTTTTAGTTCAGGGGTAACAAGACATAACCTAAACTACTTACAACCAGCCGGTTACTAGTGAGCCAATTTAGCTAGTTAGCTACCGTTCATGTTTAGCAAACCGGAAAACTTTATTATTAAACTCTGATAACCAGACAGTCTCATATGGAATTACAAAAAGTTTTTCTCTTTTTTTGAAGTAGCTGGTCAGCATTTTTGACCTGTAATTATTTGAGTCAGCTGTTTTGCATGCTAATGTACAGCTATTTCTGTTGTCTAATTTAGGTTCCTTATACAATGAGGCATTTTGTCTTGTTTAACTTTGTAATTGTATTGTGGTTTAATTAAAATATACTGTATTTTTATACATTCATATTTTTGTGAAATTTACTGGGGAAAAACAGATTTTTGATATTATTGTTGGTTTTGCATTTTGCAAAGTGGCATTTTGGTCTTGTTTAGATATTAACAGCATTCTAGAAAATGACTCATGACTATTGTTGGATAAATAATTTGTTATTTTACTTATGTTCCTTAGTTTTAAACATAGAAATAAAAACACTTCTGCTTTTTGTTAAAAATGAGAAATTTAGCCTAAAATCATTAACATTTCTTAAGGGTATTTTATTATTATTATTATTATTATTATTATTATTATTATTTACAATAGGCATTTTGAGTTTGTGCTATCTAATGCTTACTGTGTTAAAGAAGTTCAGGAAAAAAAGTGAAAAAGACCGAGTGCTACTGTTTATTCACAGGACTGACCAGGGATGCATTTTACATTGGGGGTGCTGGACTTTTAAGCAGTATACATGTGATGTCTGCTATCTATATATTATTATTTGTATGAGCTTCAGTGGCAGTTAAGGGAATCCTGAATGTCAGGGTGCTATAGCACCACCACTTCCAGCATCTTTGCCCACTACTGATCAGAACTAGAGAAATAGGTGCTGGAGAGAAAACACCAAACACTATGATGCACTAAGAGTGCATTCTTCAAATTGCAAATTCATTCTTTCTCAACACAAACCCTGTGGGTGTTGGACATTTGCCTTTCATAATTAAGCAATTGTCATTATGATATTAGATTACATTTTACACTGTTGTACATCATTTCTGCTAAATGTCACAGAAACCAGACCACTTCTAAAAAGTGCACAAAACAACAACAACAATAAAACAATCCTTGGGTCTGGATCTAAATATGCTGACACAGCAGAATGGATTATCCCCATTAAGAGTGACGCATATTAGACTCCAAGAAAATATGCAATGTATTAAGAAAACCATATCAGTAAGTGTTTACACCAAGGCTTATTTAGCTCTCAGATAGCTCAATTAGGAGACTACAAGGACAATTAAGAGTATATGAGCCATTAACTGAATTCCAAATTACTCTCAAACCCTTACATAAGTCCAATAGTTAGTGTATGAAATTAAGTCTTTTACAGAGCATTTAATGCACTCCAATTTTAATGTAGAAAGTTTTGCATTCAGCCAAGTAACACAAATAACTACTGAGTAAACATTCACTTGAGATACTGCAAGGCTTTTTGTCAAAGATCATCAAAGTTTACACATAATAGTAAAGTTTATATATTTGCATGCCATTTCAATTTGGCTAGTATACTGCATCTGAATAGTATAATTAAGCCCACTTTAAATAATAAAAACTGAACTTTGTGTGTCTGGATGTATAACAACATTTCACAGGTTGGAAGCCCAGGGGCCAGAGTTTGGGTGTTGAAGCAACAACACTTCAGGAATTAGTATGAAATATTACATCCTGTAAATCGTCAAAAAACTTTAGGTAAAGCCAAATAACAAACCAAACAGAAAAACTCACTATTAACCAATTTCTGACTAAATAATAATAATAACAACAACAACAACAACAACAATAATAATAATAATAATAATATCTTTGCAGTATATTCACCCTAAACAGCTATAAAGGTATCACTGTAGAAAGTAGTATAATGGGAATTAAGTGACTAAAATGGCGTAAAAGATTGATATGCATAATGAACTAGTCGTTACTGTAAAAGCTGCAATTACAGCACTCGAGATTAATGTCAAATGTTTTATAGTGTAGGCCTATAAAAATACGGATCAGTGTAATTCCAATGTGTGAAAAGCTGCTTGTGATTGCTTTAAGAGGTAAATGTGTATTAATTGCGCCTCCTACTGGCCATGACTTATACTTTAGGAATATAATGTTGTAATTTCAATATTTTTCCAATAGGAGGCAGTGTAGAGCTAATAACAAGATACCTTTCAATTCTGCCACAAGGTACATAAAACGGGTAAAAGATAAGAAAAATGAGCGAGTTTATTATTTAAAATGATCCCTGATGGTTTTGGGCATTTTTTATTTATGGTTCCTGAAACCCAACCCCTGTTTAAACTGTATTGATGAGACTGAGGTGTAGGTGTGATGTACAGTGTATCATTTGTGCATTTAGGAGGAGAGACTGAAATATGTAGTTGTGAAAGGACAGTGTGTTGTAGTGATGTTGAAGTGGTTTGTTAAAAAGTAAGTGTAAAAGACTGAGTCCCGCTGTATTACTCAGGCTGCACGGCAGTGTCTATTCACAGGCGCGATCCCACTACTGATCGGCACGGGGGCTTTGACCTGCTCCGTTCCCGACCTGGGCCGGTTCACCCCTCCTTAGGCGACCTGGTGGTCCCGAGCTCCCTCAGGAGCACCATATCGATACCGAACTTAGTGCGGACACCCGATCGGCATAGCCCACTGCAGCCCAGAACCCCTGAGCTCAAACGATCCGCCAGCCTCAGCCTCCCAGTAGCTTGGATTACAGGCACGCGCCACTGCGCCCGGCGAGAGGAGTATAGAACTGAGCAGCTTTTAAACACGAACCTGCTCTGAGCTGCAGCCAAGTAACACAGATAACTACTGAGTAAACATTCACTAGAGACACTGCAGAGCTTTTTGTCAGAGATCATACATAATAGTAAAGTTTATATATTTGCATGTCATTTCAATTTGGCTAGTATACTGCATCTGAATAGTATAATTAAGCCCACTTTAAATAATAAAAACTGAACTTTGTGTGTCTGGATGTATAACAACATTTCACAGGTTGGAAACCCAGGGGCCAGAGTTTGGGTATTGAAGCAACAAGACTTTAGAAATTAGTATGAAATATTACATACTGTAAATAGTAATAAAACTTTAGGTAAAGCCAAATAACAAACCAAACAGAAAAACTCAATATTAACCGATTTCTGACTAAATAATAATAATAATAATAATAATAATAATAATATCCTTGCAATATATTCACACTAAATAGCTGAAAATGTATCACTGTAGAAACCTACAACGCTCAAAAAAAATAAAAACATTTTGCCCCTTGTTCAGTTTAATTAATTAGAATGAGCTAAAGTAACACGATTTTGGAACATTTTGTCACACCTTAATTTCATTCTGTTCAGTCCACCTAATATATTTTAAACTGAGGTTTACTTAATTCATTTATGTTAAAACTACATGAATCATTTATGTAGACATAACTATTTGGGCAGTGGATCTGTAGTCCCCAGCATGCTTTGCACAGGACTGCATTAGGAGAGTAAATTTTAAGGATTAAGTGTTATTTTATGTGTTTTTTCAGTAAAGGGAAAAATATGTTAGTGTTTAATCTTCAGTTATGTTGGACCTTTGAAGGAGTTTCTGCAATGGTTTTGAATTTTGAGGTTATCATTGTGTTGATGAGCAGTGCTTGTGCTTAGGTTGTGGACACTCAGTGATCTGTACTAATGTCCGTACTGACCCGTCTTATCTTATTTGTTCAATATATACATTGTGTATACTGATGAAGGAAACCGTTTGTATAAGCATAAGAAAATTAATTAAACCTCATTAAATTGTTACAAAATAATAAGGTGGAACAACATAAGAAAATATAGTTTAAAATTGTAATAGTTAATTAAACATACTAGAGTAAATTTATTTGACTTAAACCAACTAAATTGTGTTGACCCAACTAACTAAGTGTAGGTGTGATGTACAGTGTATCATTTGTGCATTTGGGAGGAGAGACTGAAATATGCAGTTGTGAAAGGACAGTGTGTTGTAGTGATGTTGAAGTGGTTTGTTAAAAAGTAAGTGTAAAAGACTGAGTCCCGCTGTATTACTCAGGCTGCACGGCAGTGTCTATTCACAGGCGCGATCCCACTACTGATCGGCACGGGGGCTTTGACCTGCTCCGTTCCCGACCTGGGTCGGTTCACCCCTCCTTAGGCGACCTGGTGGTCCGGAGCTCCCTCAGGAGCACCATATCGATACCGAACTTAGTGCGGACACCCGATCGGCATAGCCCACTGCAGCCCAGAACCCCTGAGCTCAAACGATCCGCCAGCCTCAGCCTCCCAGTAGCTTGGATTACAGGTACGCGCCACCGGACCCGGCAAGGGCAGGACAAAGCTGAGCAGCATTTAAACACGAACCTGCTCTGAGCTGCAGCGGCCTCTAATGGCCAGGATAAGAATTTCACTCTCCTGAATTTCCTCTTCGCTTCTTTGAGGTTTGACGGCGTATTTAAAATATCTTAAATATATGAATACATACGTGGGTATATAATATGTACAGGGGTTCTGTTTATTTTACTTTTAGTCTACATCTTTTTCTATCAATTAGATCAGCCAGATAATTCTTGTCTTTTTTTTTAGTTCAGGGGTAACAAGACATAACCTAAACTACTTACAACCAGCCGGTTACTAGTGAGCCAATTTAGCTAGTTAGCTACCGTTCATGTTTAGCAAACCGGAAAACTTTATTATTAAACTCTGATAACCAGACAGTCTCATATGGAATTACAAAAAGTTTTTCTCTTTTTTTGAAGTAGCTGGTCAGCATTTTTGACCTGTAATTATTTGAGTCAGCTGTTTTGCATGCTAATGTACAGCTATTTCTGTTGTCTAATTTAGGTTCCTTATACAATGAGGCATTTTGTCTTGTTTAACTTTGTAATTGTATTGTGGTTTAATTAAAATATACTGTATTTTTATACATTCATATTTTTGTGAAATTTACTGGGGAAAAACAGATTTTTGATATTATTGTTGGTTTTGCATTTTGCAAAGTGGCATTTTGGTCTTGTTTAGATATTAACAGCATTCTAGAAAATGACTCATGACTATTGTTGGATAAATAATTTGTTATTTTACTTATGTTCCTTAGTTTTAAACATAGAAATAAAAACACTTCTGCTTTTTGTTAAAAATGAGAAATTTAGCCTAAAATCATTAACATTTCTTAAGGGTATTTTATTATTATTATTATTATTATTATTATTATTATTATTATTATTTACAATAGGCATTTTGAGTTTGTGCTATCTAATGCTTACTGTGTTAAAGAAGTTCAGGAAAAAAAAGTGAAAAAGACCGAGTGCTACTGTTTATTCACAGGACTGACCAGGGATGCATTTTACATTGGGGGTGCTGGACTTTTAAGCAGTATACATGTGATGTCTGCTATCTATATATTATTATTTGTAAGAGCTTCAGTGGCAATTAAGGGAATCCTGAATGTCAGGGTGCTATAGCACCACCACTTCCAGCATCTTTGCCCACTACTGATCAGAACTGGAGAAATAGGTGCTGGAGAGAAAACACCAAACACTATGATGCACTAAGAGTGCATTCTTCAAATTGCAAATTCATTCTTTCTCAACACAAACCCTGTGGGTGTTGGACATTTGCCTTTCATAATTAAGCAATTGTCATTATGATATTAGATTACATTTTACACTGTTGTACATCATTTCTGCTAAATGTCACAGAAACCAGACCAATTCTAAAAAGTGCACAAAACAACAACAACAATAAAACAATCCTTGGGTCTGGATCTAAATATGCTGACACAGCAGAATGGATTATCCCCATTAAGAGTGACACATATTAGACTCCAAGAAAATATGCAATGTATTAAGAAAACCATATCAGTAAGTGTTTACACCAAGGCTTATTTAGCTCTCAGATAGCTCAATTAGGAGACTACAAGGACAATTAAGAGTATATGAGCCATTAACTGAATTCCAAATTACACTCAAACCCTTACATAAGTCCAATAGTTAGTGTATGAAATTAAGTCTTTTACAGAGCATTTAATGCACTCCAATTTTAATGTAGAAAGTTTTGCATTCAGCCAAGTAACACAGATAACTACTGAGTAAATATTCACTTGAGATACTGCAGGGCTTTTTGTCAAAGATCATCAAAGTTTACACATAATAGTAAAGTTTATATATTTGCATGTCATTTCAATTTGGCTAGTATACTGCATCTGAATAGTATAATTAAGCCCACTTTAAATAATAAAAACTGAACTTTGTGTGTCTGGATGTATAACAACATTTCACAGGTTGGAAGCCCAGGGGCCAGAGTTTGGGTGTTGAAGCAACAACACTTCAGGAATTAGTATGAAATATTACATCCTGTAAATAGTAATAAAACTTTAGGTAAAGCCAAATAACAAACCAAACAGAAAAACTCAATATTAACCGATTTCTGACTAAATAATAATAATAATATCCTTGCAATATATTAATACTAAATAGCTGAAAATTTATCACCGTTGAAACATCCAGCACTCAAAAAATAAAAACATTTTACCCCTTGTTCAGTTTAATTAATTAGAATGAGCTAAAGTAACACGATTTTGGAACATTTTGTCACACCTTAATCTCATTGTGTTCAGTCCACCTAATATATTTTAAACTGAAGTTTACTTTTGTTACATTTGTGTTAAGCATGAGAAAATTAATTAAACCTCATTAAATCATTACAAAGTAATAAGGTGGACCAACATAAGAACATTTAGTTTGACAAATGTAAGAGTTAATTAAACCTACTAGACTAAATTTATTTGACCTAAACCAACTAAATGGTGTTGACCCAACTAACCTGATTTATTTTGAATGAACTAAATTAAACTGTGTGTAGAAACTTTCTTCAATTACATTAAGTAAGAGTAATGAATTCATTTTTTTGAGTAAAGTAGTACAAAGGGAATTAAGTGACTAAAATGCTGTAAAAGATTAATATGCAAAATGAACTTGTCATTACAATTACAGCCCCCGAGATTATTCAAGATACGTTTGAAACAATATAAAATGTTTTATAATGTAGGCCTTGAAATATACAGATCAGTGTGATACCAATGTGTGAAAAGCTGCTTGTGATTGCTTTAAGAGGTAAATGTGTATTAATTGCGCCTTCTACTGGACATGACTTATACTTTAGGAATATAAAGTTGTCATTTCAATCTTTCTTCCTATAGGAGGCAGTGTAGAGCTAATAATGAGATACCTTTCAATTCTGCCATAAGATACATAAAACGGGTAAAAGATAAGAAAAATGAGCGAGTTTTTTATTTAAAATGATCCCTGATGGTTTGGGCATTTTCTGGTTATATTTATGGTCCCTGAAAACCAAACCCTGTTTAAACCCTGTTGATGAGACTGAGGTGTAGGTGTGATGTACACTGTAACATTTGTGCATTTAGGATCAGAGACTGAAATATGTAGTTGTGAAAGGACAGTGTGTTGTAGTGATGTTGAAGTGGTTTGTTAAAAAGTAAGTGTAAAAGACTGAGTCCCGCTGTATTACTCAGGCTGCACGGCAGTGTCTATTCACAGGCGCGATCCCACTACTGATCGGCACGGGGGCTTTGACTTGCTCCGTTCCCGACCTGGGCCGGTTCACCCCTCCTTGGGCGACCTGGTGGTCCCGAGCTCCCTCAGGAGCACCATATCGATACCGAACTTAGTGCGGACACCCGATCGGCATAGCCCACTGCAGCCCAGAACCCCTGAGCTCAAACGATCCGCCAGCCTCAGCCTCCCAGAAGCTTGGATTACAGGCACGCGCCACCGCACCCGGCAAGAGGAGTATAAAACTGAGCAGCTTTTAAACACGAACCTGCTCTGAGCTGCAGCCAAGTAACACAGATAACTACCGAGTAAACATTCACTAGAGACACTGCAGAGCTTTTTGTCAGAGATCATACATAATAGTAAAGTTTATATATTTGCATGCCATTTCAATTTGGCTAGTATACTGCATCTGAATAGTATAATTAAGCCCACTTTAAATAATAAAAACTGAACTTTGTGTGTCTGGATGTATAACAACATTTCACAGGTTGGAAACCCAGAGGCCAGAGTTTGGGTATTGAAGCAACAAGACTTCAGAAATTAGTATGAAATATTACATCCTGTAAAGAGTCAAAAAACTTTAGGTAAAGCCAAATAACAAACCAAACAGAAAAACTCACTATTAACCGATTTCTGACTAAATAATAATAATAATAATAATAATAATAATAATAATAATATCCTTGCAATATATTCACACTAAATAGCTGAAAATGTATCACTGTAGAAACCTACAACGCTCAAAAAAAAAAAAAAACATTTTGCCCCTTGTTCAGTTTAATTAATTATAATGAGCTAAAGTAACACGATTTTGGAAAATTTTGTCACACCTTAATTTCATTCTGTTCAGTCCACCTAATATATTTTAAACTGAAGTTTACTTAATTCATTTGTGTTAAAACTACATGAATCATTTATGTAGACATAACTATTTGGGCAGTGGATCTGTAGTCCCCAGCATGCTTTGCACAGGACTGCATTAGGAGAGTAAATTTTAAGGATTAAGTGTTATTTTATGTGTTTTTTCAGTAAAGGGAAAAATATGTTAGTGTTTAATCTTCAGTTATGTTGGACCTTTGAAGGAGTTTCTGCAATGGTTTTGAATTTTGAGGTTATCATTGTGTTGATGAGCAGTGCTTGTGCTTAGGTTGTGGACACTCAGTGATCTGTACTAATGTCCGTACTGACCCGTCTTATCTTATTTGTTCAATATATACATTGTGTATACTGATGAAGGAAGCCGTTTGTATAAGCATAAGAAAATTAATTAAACCTCATTAAATTGTTACAAAATAATAAGGTGGAACAACATAAGAAAATATAGTTTAAAATTGTAATAGTTAATTAAACATACTAGAATAAATTTATTTGACTTAAACCAACTAAATTGTGTTGACCCAACTAACTAAGTGTAGGTGTGATGTACAGTGTATCATTTGTGCATTTGGGAGGAGAGACTGAAATATAGTTGTGAAAGGACAGTGTGTTGTAGTGATGTTGAAGTGGTTTGTTAAAAAGTAAGTGTAAAAGACTGAGTCCCGCTGTATTACTCAGGCTGCACGGCAGTGTCTATTCACAGGCGCGATCCCACTACTGATCGGCACGGGGGCTTTGACCTGCTCCGTTCCCGACCTGGGCCGGTTCACCCCTCCTTAGGCGACCTGGTGGTCCCGAGCTCCCTCAGGAGCACCATATCGATACCGAACTTAGTGCGGACACCCGATCGGCATAGCCCACTGCAGCCCAGAACCCCTGAGCTCAAACGATCCGCCAGCCTCAGCCTCCCAGTAGCTTGGATTACAGGCACGCGCCACCGCGCCCGGCGAGAGGAGTACAGAACTGAGCAGCTTTTAAACACGAACCTGCTCTGCTCTGCCGCGGCCTCTAGCGCCCAGGATGAGAGTTACACTCTCCTTACTTTCCTTCTTGTTAATATTTTTAATGGCATACCTAAGGTCGAACATGGTAATCAGCATTAGGCACCTTTATTACACGCCTTAGACATGTTTGGAGAATAAATAATAACAATAATAAATAATAATAAAAGGCCCGATTAATGAAGCTGAGGGGTGTGATAAGGTGCACACCTGGTGCGCCGGCAGGTGGCGGTAAAGCGCCTTTGGTTTATGAAAAGCATGAAGAAGAGCGAGAAGTTCAGCAGCGTTGTTAGCAGGTTACTTTTGACAATGCACTGGTAAGATATGATTACTAACCAATCACATATAATGAAGTTGTGAAACACGACATTCATCATTAATACTCAGTTATTAAACTGGCGTTAGTTCTCTATTGATATTTAGCTTGTCAGAATAGACTTATTGTTAGCCAGTTAGCTAACCCAGCTTCGGTGTAGCACTTCGCGTGCACTACTCTAATGGAGAGCAAGGTTTTTAAATAATGCATTAAACCGTTTAGCTAAGTTCACCATGCTGTGGAGGATTATCTGGAAAACATTGAAGGGTTTCTTGTGGTTTAAAGAAAATATATATTTTAGAGTTGTATGCTACAAATTTGTGGCACAGGTACAAGCATTGTTTTATAAGATGTTGGTTAGTCTGTGTAGCTGGGTCTCATTATTATCAAGGTTATTCTACTTTATTATTGAGTTTTTATAGTTGTCTTTTGAATGTAATGGGTTACATCCAGCCCTCACTAACACTTAAGTTAAACAGCTTCAATACAGAACCAAAATATTACAGTACACACTTACATGTTATTAGGAATAATAATTATACAGCTGGATTGTGTTCAGAGGGAGTGTGTGACATTTATTTCATGGTTTAAAAAAAAGTCCCTGGCTGCAAAAAGTGTTCAGTTTTGAATTAAAATCGAATTTACTGACCCTGAGTTAATGCTTGAAATGAAAAACTAAACAGGAGTTTCTGGAGGTTTTCACTGAAAGACATTTTTGTGACAAACTTATTGGATCTTCGTGTGGTAAATTCATGTGAAAAAAAAAAATGCAGGAGACGTCACCGTGTTGAAAGTCTAACAGTATGAGTAGTGAAATATTCATTCAACACCAAAATCCTCCTTAAAAATATCGAGAAAACGACCGTTCCCTTGAAACAATACAGCTTCTGAATGAACTCAGCACGGTTTGCTGTCTGTGATCATTTTTACAACAATTAGTATTTTAAATTTACTGCAACCATGGGATGGCAATTCTTTATACTCTCGCTGGCCGCTTCGTTAGAAACATCTTTACTGCCCTTTGAAGCGATTATCCGATCAGCCAATCATGTGGCAGCAGCGGCATGCATGCACGTAGAAACGTGTCACGCCGAACGTAGGAACTGGGGGAATCGTGATCTTGTGAGTTTGACCGTGCCATAAGCGTTGGTTTGACTACTTTAAATAATAATACGGATTTCTTGTGACGCGTAACCGTCTTGAGAGCTTACACAGAATGGTGTGGAAAAACAAAAAACGTCCAGAAAGGCAGCACGGAAGCCTAGAGACATTGAACCTTATTGAACGAACGGGTTAAAGACCATGTCGGCTGGCACAGGCTCGCCGAAAAACTCCCGATGGACAGTCTAAGAGTGTAGAAACGTAACCGGGTCTGATGATTCTTCATTTCTGCTGAGTTGCACAGGAGGCAGGGTGAGAATTTGGCATCAACAGAATGAATCCATGAACCCAGGCTGGTGGAGGTGGTGTAATGCTGTGGGGAATGTTTTCTTGGCATACATTCGGCTGCTGAATACCAATTGAACGTTGTTTGAACGCCACAGCCTGTCTGAGGATTGTTGCATGCCTTTATAGCCATAGTTTACCATCGTATAACAGATGCATGATAATCCAGCAGGATAATACTCCATATCGCAAAGCACAAGTCGCGTCAAACTGGTTTGGCAACGTGAGATTCGTAGGTGACAAATCTGCAGCAATTATGTGATGCAATCATGACACCATGAATCTCAAATCAATGTTTCGAACACCAACAAGGAATAATATGAAGTCTCTGGAGCACGATCGGGAGCACGAATTGAGCACTGTACACAGCCAACGGGGGATTGACTGAGGCTGACACTGAGGCTTAGGAAGCTTTGACTTCAGAGATGCAATTGTGATGCATTGGACCTTATAATTTCCACATTCTCGATGTTGCCGGAGTTTTCCCAAATTACTGAATTTCCACACCCGTGTAATTACCGAGTGACATTTTTCTACTCCATGAACATGTGTTTTCAAAACCTGACTTTTTTTTTTATTTCTTTCTTTTTTAGATCCAACATATAGATATAACATCTAAGTAAATATTTCCAGTAGGGTCAAATCATGCACGTTTTTAAAAAATTTTTTGCATGTTCTTGTAAAGGAAAGTCTATTGTTTGTAAATCTACCTTGAATGACTTGCATATTAATTTTTTAATAATTAACACATGATCTTCAGCAGTGTCCAAGGTTCATTTTGTAATGGAATTCTGTTGCCGTTTTAGTTTGCACCCAAACCCCATCATCATGATGTCGGTCTCTTTTCACTTGGATCACCCAGATGAGGACGGGTTCTCTTTTTGAGTCTGGTTCCTCTCGAGGTTTCTCCCTCACGGTGTCTCAGGGAGTTTTTCCTCGCCACCGTCTCATCTGGCTCGCTCATTAGGGATAAATTCATACGTTTCAAATCTATATCCTGAATCGATCTATTTCTGTAAAGTTGCTTCGGGTCAAAGTCCATTGTTTAAAAAAGCGCTATACGAATAGAATTGAATTGAACTTTGGTTAACAGGTTCCTAAATTACCCACAATGCACCTGACTATAGTGGTGCATTATAGTGGTGCATCATCTCTACCTAAAGAGAGTGGTGCAGCAGTGCTTTTGCATGTCCAGCTCTTTCACCTCCTTATCTGTGTAGTTTGCTCAAACAGATCAGCTTCAATCACTTCACCATTCACGCGTGAACCGCTTTCAACACCATCGTGCTTGTCAAATTGTAGTTTGCTAACTAGGCAAGCCGAGTCTCTGCCTTAACTCGGTGCAAATATATTGCTATGGCCGCATTGCGTTCTGAAGCAGTCTCAAATTCTACCTTTGATTTCTCTTTAACATGATGTTGAACATCACTGGAAAATGGTAAGAAACAATAAACTCTCCCTTTTTATTATTATGAGTTTTTTTGTTTCTTTAGAGAATTTTTTTTTCCCTGTTCTACCGTGCTAGCACTGTTCCGCTCAGAATAACAATCATACAGCATCAAGCAAAAGATTAGCACCGGCATTGCTAAGCACGTTACAGATATATCAATGTAAACATAATTCACGTGTTTCAGGGTGGACTTTTCCTTCACGAGTCGTAAATTCAGGTTCAGGCTTTAGACATTTGCTGTAACGTAAAGGCCTTCGGATGTATTTTTAGCATCCTCTGCCGTAAACTCGAAAGTCCCATCTAAACTTCGTGACCCGATCAGCATCTCCTACAGTGTCAGTTTACAGTCTTGTAGCCAAGCTTTAGCAAGACAAACACGTCAACTCCACGTATTCAGATACGGAGTAAGCCAAGACGTGCAAACGTTTAAGGTTGTGGTTTCCCCAGCGTGTCCTCGCCAACATTGTCCTCGGGTATTTTTTTGCCCCTCAGTGTTCAACTGCATACTGTAGCCTCAGATTCCTGTTCTTGGCTGACAGGAAGCAGTGGACCCCAACGTCGTCGTCTGCTGTTGTTTGCTGTCCTCTTGTATTCCGAGATGCTTTCACCACAGTTGTAAAGAGTAGTTATTTGAGTTACTGCAGCTTTCCTGTCAGCTCGAGCCAGTCTTGCCATTCGCTCATCAACAAGGCATTTCTGCCTGAAGAATCACATCATTCTATGTAAACCCTGGAGGCTGTTGTGTGTGAAAAGCCCAGGAGATCAGCAGTTTTTGAAATCCTCAAATCAGCCCGTGTGTTACCAGCGACCATGATCACATGTCCCCCATTCTGATCTTTGTATATGAGCAGTAACCGAGGCTCCTGGCTTGTATCTGCTTGACATAATTGGCTGATTGGATGATAAAATGGCTGGGGAGGGTATATCTATCTTTTAAATGAGGTTTACTGTAGCTTCTACTGTTGGCGGTTCTATTGAACCAGGAAAACGTAATGCGCAATAATTGAGGCATTAAAACGAAATTTGATTTCTTTATACACATTAATTTCAGTCTGTGGTTGCATCCTTTGAAAGCTTCACGGAGTATATTTGTGCACAGAAGCTCTTTTGTTCTTTTGTCTTTACAGGAAGGCTACAGATGTGTTTGGTGGCTGGCAGCAGTGACCATGCTGTGTTTCCGTATTGCGTTCTTGCTGGTACTCCTCTCTCAGGTCCAGGAACCCATCCAGGCCTCCGAGGAATTCTCTGTGCCTGATGAATGGGTCCTGCTTCACGTCGTTCAAGGCCACATCGGCGCAGGCAACTACAGCTACCTGCGCCTCAACCATGACGGACGCATCATCCTGCACATGCTCAGCCTCAAAGGCGACGCCGACCTCTACGTCTCCGACAAGACGCTGCGACCGGACTTCGACACCTATAAGCTCCAGTCGGCCACCTGCGGCTACGACGTGGTCGTGGTTCCAGGCGACTTTGTTAGACCGGTGGGCATCGGGATCTATGGGCACCCCTCTCACCTGGAGAGCGAGTTTGAGATGAGGGTGTTTTACGATCAGACCGCTTTGACCGAGGACCTGTTTCTAAAGGATTCGTATTCTCCAGAGGAGAGTCATGAACAGCCCAAATACCCACAGACGGGCACCGGGGAGGAATTTGAGGAAGACGAGCCCATCCTGTGGACCATTCTCATCGGGATACTGAAGATAATACTTGAAATTTTGTTTTGATCATTGATGTGATTTTTTGCCGTTAGGCTTAGCATCTTAGAAAAGAGCAATTAAATACGTGGCCAAAGTAACACAAACACTGGAGGGAATTTGTCTTTTGGTAAACACTTTTCATTTTGATCTAGACCTAATCTTGCGGTCTTAACTGTCTTAACAGAAACGGGAAATACGGTCTCCGCTCGTGTTTCCCTCGTTCACACGCAGATGGCAGTTTTACTGTCGGTGTGAGTGACGGCTTATCTACAGTTTGTCTGTTTTGATTGTAGTTCATCTTCATTTGCATTGCTAATATGTATTATATACTAATCATTTTGAATCTGCTGAGGTTCTGAGCCCTATGCAATCACCCAAATCAGCTTTCGGAAGAAATAACAACTGTGCCTTTTGTCAGATTCCTTTCCTTAAGAAATGGAGAGGCATGATATGATGCGTTTGTAACATTTTCAAATAAAGTCGGTCAATTGTGCAAACTGCACTCGCTCTTCATTAATCTCTTCATTAATCAAGTTCCCTTTTATTTGTAACCAGCAAATTGTATTAAACAATAGATAGGAGTTTCAGAAATGACGTTTCCAGGCCATCTAGGTGAGTATATTTAGCGCCAGCAATAGTTGCCTTTGGTTTACCATAGATAAATTTAGTGGAGAAGGTATTCAATTATGTTTTCTTCCTTTCTTTGTTAGAACATCTTGAATATGCTAATCTCATTCAAATGTCTCACAAATGTTCACTAAGTGAAGATACACCGATCAGCCATAACATTTAAACCAGATGCCTAATGTTGTCCTTGTACCACCCAAACAGCTCTGACCCATCGAGGCATGGACTCCACGAGACCTCTGAAGGTGTGCTGTGGGATCTGTCACCAAGACGTTAGCAGCAGATCCTTTAAGTCCTGCAAGTTGTGAGGTCGGGCCTCCATGGATCAGACTTGTTTGTTCAGAACATCCTACAGATGCTCGATCGGATTGAGATCTGGGTATTTTGGAGTCCGAGTCAACACTTTGAACTCTTTGTCATGTTCCTCAAACCGTTCCTGATCATTTTTTGCAGTGTGGCAGGTCGCATTATCCTGCTGAAAGAGGTCACTGACTTTAGGGAATATCGTTGACATGAAGGGGTGTACTTGGTCTGTAACAATGTGGTACGTGTTAAAGTAACATCCTCATGAATGTCAGGACACAAGGTTTTCCCAGCAGAACATTGCCCAGAACATCACACTGCCTCCGCTGTCTTGCCTTCTTCCCATAGTGCATCCTGATGCTATCTCTTCCCCCAGGTAAGCGACACACACACACCCATTGAAACAAGATAATCAGGGTTATTCACATAACCTGTCGGTGGTTTTAATGTAATGGCTGATAAGTGTAAATTTAAACTTTGACTACTTACACACACAGGGACTCGTACAGCGAACCCTCCACATAAACAGGTTAAAAATGTGCTGAATTGATACTCTCTGTCACCCTCTCACTATGTCTCGTCACTCGCTCTCTGTGTTTCTCCAGAGCCTGCCAACTATTACAAATCCTCTGGTCTCTCACTCACTCTCAAAAAACCGTATATAATTTGCGGGTATCAGGTCGGAGAGCCGCTATGCGGTATGCGGGAGCCTCCTGGAGCTTCACGGGGAGGTGGGATGTGTGCTTTTGTGCACAGGGGCATTGTCATGCTGGAACATGTTTGTGCCTCTTAGTTCCAGAGAAGAGAAAACATAAAGCTACGTCATACGATTGTGGCAATACTTTAGAGAATGCCTACATATGGGTGAGATGGCCAGGTGTCCACAAACATTTGGCTGTATAGTATGTATGTATGTGTGTGTGTATATTATATATATAATATATATTTCACCTTTTTTTTTTTTTTTTATAAATGTAATAAGATTTAGGGAATATACAGCCCAATTTGTTTTTGTCTGTGTTGTAGTCATAGGTGGTCATTGGAAATTAATTTAATCTAGCAGGGCTCTCTGGCTGCAAAAACGTTTTATTTAGTCATTTATTTATGTATTGAAACCAGAGTAAGTAACAAACATAGCAGAGCCCAGGGGTTCCCAAACTTTTCCAGGGCAAGGCCCGCCAAATGGCATTAACATTTGACCGAGGCTCCCCTTTTGAAAGATGTCTTTAAAACACATTAAAAATACAGACTTCTGAATATACCCCCCCCCCCCCTTTTTTTTATTAATAGTTACATCTTTACATTACATTAGGAAGTGATTGTGTGTGTGTGTGTGTGTGGTTGTCTGAAAGTGAGAAAAAGAAAACACTAGTGGGAGGGATGGGCTAGGTGGCTCCGATCAAATTGTTGAGGCGCCCCCTGGCGGCCCCCACTTTGAAAACCACTGGCATAGCCTACAATAGTACAAAACAAAGTGTTGCATTAACTGGTAACAGGGGATCTGGAAATGATATTATAATATTTTAGACGTTAATGACGATTAACAATGTAACATTTATTTATAATATATTTTAATTAACAAGATATAAAACAATCAAATTCCACCCTAAATATTGGAGATGAATTAACATACTTTTATGTATATCAAATGTTTGCAATTAGTATAAATAAATTCACAATGCACTCAAGACCTTTTGTTTAAACTTTTTAAAAAGTTTAAGAAGCCCTACCTATTGGAGATACGTATAATTCAAGCGGCCCAAACCGCGCTATTACGTCATAAGCCTGCGACGGCACCGCCGCAGCACGACCTTCTAGCAGCGGGTTTGACAGCGCAATGTGTTGATGATTAGTGCTCGTGTTTATTTGGTCGGAATCATGTTTCGTGCTACTTTCACAGTATGTACAAGGGGCATCTCTACACGGGTGAGTAATCAGAAACGTGTTCATGAACACGTTATAACGTCACGCCTTGTAGCACTCTGCTAATCGTAGCGCTAACGTTAGCTACTGCAGCTAGCGCAGAAACACTGCAGCTGGCTGAACTGTACAGTGCAGAGCTCTCTCCAGTAATCTGTGCTAGGGGTAGTTTCAGAAACACTGTACCGGCTTTACAGCTAGTTTTCACAAGTGGTTTGTCTAACTGTTTTTATTTATTTATTTTCACCAGCTGATCTCTTCTCTCTCTGGAGAAAGCGCTCTTCCGTCAAATTTACGTCTTCCAGCAAATCTAATCGGGGCTCCTAGACAAAGTAAGCTGCTCAGACATTACACCCATATAGTCCGGGTGAAACTTTACTTTTTTTAGTTTAAAGTTTTATTTCCATTTAAAAAAAACCCTCACGCAACTCATTTCTGAGAATTAAAGGGACATTTTTTTTATAATTAAGTATTTGTACAAAAGTCTCTTTGCACATAAGTGTTTTTATATATCAAGAAAATCAGACCCTATCTCACTGAACAGGCTGCACAGCTACCCAGCTGACAAAAAAACATCCCCAGGACGTCCCCTAAATGGCCTCTACGAACATCCCCCGAGTCGTCCATGTGTAGGGTCCGCTTGACATCCTATGGATGTTTAAGGGGACGTTCAAAGGACGTCCAGCGGCCATCCGGGACGCTTAGGGGACTTTCGCTGAAATGAACACTTTCAGTAGTGTTATGATTTGCTCTCCTCTGATGTCCTCGGAATGTCAGCCAGCGAACGTTATAAACCGGACCGAACGCGGACGTTCGTAAGGTCCGGGGGATGTCCCCTGTTTGATGGATACTAGTCCAGGCTCTTGTTATCTCAAAACTGGACTACCGCAACGCACTACTCTCGGGTCTCCCAGCCCGCTCCATAAAACCCCTTCAGATGATTGAGAATGCAGCAGCGTGCCTCGTCTTCAACCAGCCCAAAAGAACCCATGTCACACCCCTCTTCATCTCCCTCCACTGGCTTCCTGTAGCCGCCTGCAACAAATTCAAGACCTTGTCTGGAACAGCGTTCCCCTACCTCAACACTCTCCTGAAGGTTTACGTTCCCTCACGCAATCTGCGATCGGTTAACGACCGGCGCTTAGTAGAGCTACTCAGTGTTACGCACTGTTTAATCGTTCAGTTTGGCTTACACAAAACATACATACAATTTGAATAAATGCTGAATCATTTGTTAGAATGAGTGGCTGTGAGAATGGAAAAAAAAAAATGAAACCTGTCTTATTGATGACAGTTGAACGTTGTCCATGTTGCCTGTATGCTGTAACGTGTGTACACGTTTTATTTTAGAGGCAGCCGTCCCCACCGGGTCCGAGCTTCCAGTTCTGCGCAGATGTGACGCTGATGTTCCAGCTCACCTCGCACCTGTTCAGACATGGCTGCACTCCTTAGGGAGTTACGAGAGCGAGCCGTTGGGGGTCGTCGATCTTCACCCTGATGTGTTTTCCGTACCAGTCAGGTAGACCAACGTATTGATTCCACTGCTGTATAAAAATCAGGCATCAGAGACACATGGAGAATATACAATAGACAGAATAACACTGAGGACGTCTTTCACGGAGAGTAAGCTTTGTGTGTGTTTTCCCAGGCTCGATATACTCCATGCTGTAGAGGTCTGGCAGAGGAATTTCAAAAGAATTGTGAGTAACCATAAACCGCTCAAGTATTACTCTCTCCAGTGTGATGATGTCTAAAAATGAATTTCCTGCTCAGGACATCAGACGTGATCATTCACAAACATAACCAGCTTTATAAAGGCTGATGGTCCTGATTTGGACAGAAGGCGTATTGTTTGTTCATCATGCTGCGAATACGCAACATAATTACTGCAGAGTAATAAAGCGGAATTGATGATTATAATTCGTTTTTTTTTTTTTTTTTAAACTATAGAGCAATGCTAAGGTGAAGAGCAGGGCGGAGGTCAGAGGTGGAGGCAGAAAGCCCTGGAAGCAGAAGGGAAGTGGACGCGCTCGCCACGGAAGCATTCGCTCCCCGATATGGAGAGGAGGTACTGTATGAGCACACTGGAACAAGGATGGCTTCACAGCTCAGTATCGTGTTGCATATATAACAGTCTCTATGTTTCGTTTTAGGTGGCGTTGCTCACGGTCCGAGAGGACCAACCAGTTATTATTACATGTTGCCTATGAAGGTGCGTGTACAAGGACTGAAAATCGCATTGACCGCTAAACTCGCCCAGGTACGTGACAACAGTCCGACGATTACGTTAAACAGCCCGTATTAAATTTGCTCAGTCCCTCCAGGATTTTGCGATCGCAGAAACGAACGCAAAAATCAAGCAAACCTGGGAATATTTCACAGGAGCCTGCAAGTTTTCAAAATGGCCGCAGATTTGCGCCGGGACGCATCATGTGACGTCCTCACAAACCACGTTCAGACAAAGCCCTCTTCAATTCACGTGCGTCGAACACGAGTACAGACAAACGGTCTCGTTTACTAACAAGCGTCAGTGCGGAAGACCGAGCGACACTTGCGTTGTGCAGTTGCAATTTCGCATATTTAAGTAGTTTTCCACAATAAACCACCGCAAAATCAAGCACTGTTGGCCGCAACGATCACAGAAAATTCTGGGAAATCCTGTACGGACTGATTTCTGGTCACGACCATTTTTCTCCAAAATTTCTGAAAAAGTTGGGACAGTATGGAAAATGCTAATAAAAATTAAGGGGAGTGATTTGTAAATGTATTTAAACAAAAAACGTATAAAGACGAGGTATTTGATGTTTTATTTAATCGACTATATAGTTTTTTGAAGATAAATGTTTATTTTGTAATTGATGCATGCAAACACGTTCCAAAAAAGTTGTGAGGGGGCAATTTAGGACCAATAGCGATGTGACGAGTTGAAATAAGAAGGTGATGTGAAAGAGGTGAGGCAATCGTCCAATCGTAGTATATGAGGAGCCTCCAAAAAAGGCCTAGTCCTTCAAGAGCGAGGATGGGTCGAGACTCGCCAATCTGCCTGCAGATGCATCAGGGAATAATCCAACACTTTGAGAACGACATTCCCCAAAGACAAATCGGTAGGATTTTAGTCATTTCACCTTCTACAGTGCACAATATAATTAAAAGATTCAAGGAATCCGGTCAAATCTCTGTGCGTAAAGGGCGAGGCCGAAAACCACTTCTGAATGCGCGTGATCTCCGATCCCTCAGACGTCACTGTCTTTAAAAACCGTCATGAGTCTGTAAAGGATATTCTGACATGGGCTCGGGAATACTTTGGTAAACCTGTCAGTCAACACCATTCGCTGCTGCATCCACAGATGCAAGTTAAGGCTTTACTGTGCAGAGCAGAATCCGTACATCAACACTGTCCAGGAGCTCCGCCCACTTCTCTGGGCTCGGTCTCATCCGAGATGGACAGTAGCACACTGGAATTGTGTTTGTGGACAAAACAAAAAGGACCATCCAAGCTGTTATCAGCGTCTGTCATGGTATGGGTAACTTGGACATCTGTGAGGACATGATTAATGCAGAAAGATACGTGCACATTTTGGAGCAACATATGCTGCTATCCAGAGCAGGACAACGCCAAACCACGTTCTGCCCGGATTACAAGCGCATGGTTGCGTAAGCAGAGAGTGCGGGTGCTAGCATGGCCTGCTGCAGTCCTGACCTGTCTCCCATTGAGAATGTGTGGCGCATTATGAAGCGCAAAATAAGGCAACGAAGGTCAGGTACAGTTGCACAGCTGAAGAAATGCATAATGGATGAATGGAGGACAATTCCGCATGCTAAACTTGACCGACTGGTGTCTTCACTCAGCGTCCACACAGGCGAAAGTCCCAGCTTTTTTGTAGTGTGTTGCAGTCATCAGATTTGTAATTAGTGTATATTTTCAAAAATAAATTTATTAACACATTTGATGTTGTTTAATTATGTGTTTTCCATATAGTACAGGGTGAACTGAATTTTCAGATGATTCCTTGTTTGGATTAAAGGTTATGGAGCCAATGTGTCATTCATTTTTAGAATTATTTTAGATAACAAAAAGAGCACACACTTTTAGGTGATGGGTTTCTCTTACACACACATTGGACGCATAATATAGAAGGTTTATTATTTATGATTTACATTTATAACCGCCGCGAATGTAATTTTTGAGGGGTTTAGATTAGATTTTACACTTGTGATACCACAAGATGATCTGGGACTGTAATCACAGACCAGACTAGTTCCAGACTCCTCCTGAGAGTGTAAGTGGGGACAAGTTAGTCTCAAAATCGCTCCAGAGTTTTCAGTGCAATCACATACAACATAAATGTGCTATCAATTTGTTGTTTATTATTCTCCTCGTAGGATTATCTTCATGTTATTGATACGCTGGAGATTCCCACTCCAGACCCACACTATCTAGAGGAACTGCTCAAACACAGGCAGTGGGGGGATTCAGTCCTGATTGTGGATGTGTGAGTATATCCCATATATTTATTTATGCATCATTATAGCTTTTTCATCCTGAACGTCTGTCAATTCCCTTTCAAAATGGACAAATCTTTAACTTTTATGTGAACCTGATCCAGAGGGGAGGAGTTCTCTCACAACGTTCTACAGGCCACGGCAAACTTAAAGACTGTCAATATCATTCCAGCCATAGGTAAGTTCAGTATACAGTCTTACAAGGTGATAATCCTTCCTGTCGCGGTCTTCGAGTCGGACCGTTAACAGTCATTTCCCTCACCTTTGCACTTTCACAGGCCTGAATGTTCACAGCATGCTGAAACACGAAAGTCTGGTGCTCACGCTGGAGGCTGTGAAGTTTCTAGAAAAGAAGCTGCTGTGGCACGACTCTCGCTTCACGCCGCTCTACCCTTTCAAGCTGCCCTATAGTGATGTGCCGTAAACATCGATGTATTAAAAACATTTATTTCATAATCGCTGTTCAATATGCCATTCATTTCGAACGTACAACTCACAGGACGGGGAAAAATAACATTCATTATTAAATAAATAAAAACCTTTAAAAATGTGACCTGGACGTTAAAGTCATGTAGTCCTTATGTCACGTTACAGGTAGGTTGCTTTTGCTGGAATTATGCCGTTCGCCAAATCGTGGCGGATTTCCCACCGCAAGGAAGAACGCTTCTTTTCCGTCGGCACCACATACGTGTTGGGGATGTATGTTCGCTGAGGCTTTGGCTGTAAATAATAAGTCACTGTTATAAAATGCGAGAGAAAAAGATGTAGTTGATACAAATACGAATCATCTGGATGTAACTTACAGGCGGAGGCTGGTATGCGAGTTGATCCTGAAGATTGAAGAAAAAAAAAAAAAACCAAGTGTGTTAGTCACACGATATTCTACATTCTATTCATACTGCTAATACACAGCTATTTAAACATGTGTTTATATAACACGGTGGTGCTGAATATGTTTAAAAAGAAACAAGAACAAAAGAGCAAGCGGTACCCTGATGGCCCAGTGGAGCTCTTTGCGGCGGATCTCTCCAGCGGCCTTAAACGTCTCCCACTCATGCTTGTACTGGAAATACCTGAGTGAGAGGAAAAGGATTCATGTTTAAAAAATAATGACCAATATATGGTCAAAACACTTCCATACATGAGCATACTGACTGTGTTTGTCCAAAAAAAAAAAAAACTTACTTTGCAACAGGATCGCTTTTTTTCAGGTTTCTCGTATGTGGATGATCCATAACTGGACGAATAACTTCAGAAACAATTGTTATGGATTAAATACAGCTCAAATGGAAAATGTCTATGCTTCAGGGAGACAACTAATCACTACAGAACTATATTATTAGTACGATTAAATCGAGTAGTCTTAGTTTTACTAAAGAAGACAATATGACAAGCCCATGTCCGAGTTATGTAGTGCGTTGAAAAAAAATGACAAGAATTCAGAAAGTATTGTTGCACATGGTTCCTGTTACTTTGTTTACTTATTGACAAATTTTACTATTGAGGTGATTTAAATCGGAGAACTGATTACGGACTCGAACCGACTGGAGAGGATTCAAGACTAAGAGCACGGAGTATATTAAAATCTTACATGATTTGGGACGAGGCCTGATGTCATTCTCGCTGCGTGATCTTGTCTAATAAAAACATAACATTTTTTTTATTACCAAAAGGCGTAATAAAACGGGCAGAAATTGCACAAAAGAAATAAGTAAAAGTGTAGCATGTCTGCATCATCAATACAGAACAGTGTTCAGCACAATCAGCCCTGATGCTCCAGGATATTTTGATGGTGCGTGACTGTACTGACCATGCCTTTAATGTAGAACTGAAAAGCACTGGGCAGTTCCACTGTCGCGGAGCTGCGTCTGTCACTGTAGCTGCCCGTCTCCTCGCTCTCGGAGTACGAGTCATGACGCGCGTGAGGAGCAGACACGCGTAGGTGGTCCAAGCGCTCTTCCATCTCACTTACTGGCTCTAAAAATAAAAAATAAAAAAACAGGAAAGCAATGTTCATCTACAGCGGACGCCATTAACCCAGTCCTAATTCGTTAAAGCTCGATTGCCTTCATTTTCTTGCTTCCACAGGTTTATCAATAACTGAAGGATCTCTCAGCAGAAGGTTGAAGAACTAGGCTTAGCTACATCAACTGGTTCAATTAGGACAAGCCAATACTTTATAGAGCGTCACTAGTCGGTGACTGAAACGTAACTACACTTATGAACAGCTTGATTAACTCAAGTTCAACCAATAGTATTAGTTTTTTTTTTTTTTAAAAACCCTTACAGGTGAAGTTCAAAAACGTTACCCACGTCTAAAAGGACGTGACGTTCCTTGCTTTGTCTTCCTGAAATTTTGCCCCGCATGTCCATCTTCACTCCGGTGATCTTTTATTGCCGTCGTATATTCATTACGTCTTCTATTAAACGCGGCATTGTTGCACATATGAAATGTTTCAACGTCTTCACTGCAAAATGTCACACTTTGGGTGTTCGTTCTTGTTACCTGGAGATGAACGCTATCGCTGGCTCTCTCTTCACTAGCTGGGAGATCAACACTCTGGGACTCTTCAGGGCATACAGTAGCAGATCTCAGTCTGTTCTCATCACTTGTGCCTCGAACAGTGGTAGTAGGGTAATCGTACATGGTGCTATCGCCATCGATAAATGACTCGAAAAGGGTCCAATCGACTCCATTTCGTGTCTCTGAAGGAATTTGTTTCTCGGCCACTTCTGAAGAAAGACCATCTCGATACCAGGACAGATTGGGGTCATCTTGAGTATGAAGAGCTCTGGGGTATTCAGTGTGTAACTCCAGTTCAAACAGACTGCAGTCATCTCGAACATCCAGGTCATCTTTAGGGGAGTCTGGTTGGTACGTTCCGTAGCCGGAAGTTAAAACGCTCGCTGTAAGGCTGCTTATGCTACCGTGGTAATCCTCATCATACACTCCATTTTCACGTGGATCAGCACTATATGTCCAAATTTGCTCAGCAGAGCCATCGTTTTCTCTGTGCTTGGTATATATTTGGTCATTCCACTCTGCTTCATCAGTGTTATCTACGTTTACCAATAGGGCATTCTTATTGTGTGATGGTCTCGTTTCTGGGTATTGCTCCTCCTTATAGGTCTGGTCATCATTCATCACCAGTTCACTCATGTTATCCTGGTGCACAAAAAAAGAAGTTTTCCGTTCTTCATCTCCCCATAATTCTTCTCCTTCTGGGTCGTCACCCTGGCTAAACCCGCCGGCAAAATATTCTATTTCCTCTTCGCTCTCCAGATCGTGGCTTTCAGACTCCGACTCCTCCAAACTCCCGTCCACGTTCTCGTCCCCAACAAAGCACTCGCGTTGTTCTTCCTCGTTGTTTTCTTCCACCCCTTTGTCTTCATTTCCAGCCTCCCCAAATTCACTGCCTGACATTTCCTCTCCTGGACAACCTTCCTTGACATTATCTTCGCTCTCTTCATCCTCAGCTCCTGATTTACGACTCTTCTCTTTGCCTTCATCGTTTTCTTTTCCTGGGTTTGTCGCACTGCTGGCACCACGCTGACTCACCTGTTCACCTCTTAGTCTTCCTAAGTCCTCATCCTTACTTTGCTCCTTAACATAACACCGCTTCTCTTCTTCGTTTTGGCACTCATCGCCCTCTTCCGGCTTTTCTCCAGCCTGCTCATTTACTCCGCCACCTTTGACGTACCCTTCCTCTGCTTTGTTAATGTCCTGCTTGTAGATTCCAAGCTCTGTCTCGATCTGGTCATCCTTTACGTAACATTCTCCCTGGTCTTCACTTTCCTGGTCAGTCCAGAAAGAGGACGACAGAGAGTCATTGTCCTCTTCATAGGCGTTTTCCAAGTGGCTGTAATACGCTTTATACATTCTGAGGCTTCCTTTCTTACTGAAGTCTTAGAAAATATCGGTCTGTTCACCGAGGCTTGGCAGATGGCTGCCAAGGAGGAGGAGGAGTGACTGTAAGAAGATTAGCACTGATGCCCAAGAGCTCCTAGATCTACAACACTGCGTAGTGATATTGAGACTGCATGACATTTCACCGAGTACTCCAACACACACACACACACACGGGTCACTACCAGTAGTTGTAAATGCTGCTAAACTTACCAGAGTCTTCACTGTATGTAGACTCATCACACACCTGAGAATGTCCCCTGTGCTTCCTGGTGGGAAAAAGATCAGAATTATTTAGCTGACAAATTCTAGACCTAAATCTGTCACACGCACACACTTTAATATTCTCTTTCCTACAAGTGGGTGATATGGCGTATCTCAAACATCATATTACAATAATTTAAGGCTTTTCTACACTGCATGAACGGACTGTGGTGTTGTTAAAGGAGAGACAGCAGAACAGTAGTGCCACATTGTGACGGAAAAGCTTAATCATACATTTAGTAGCCACCTATAACAATTATTTAACACAAAATAATTTAAGATATCGCAATATTTACAAATAAACAAACGCATTTAACACAATGTTTTATCATCATTATCGATATTTAGCATTATTTCCTAAATGTGTCCCAGTCTGTTGTGATCGGTCTACCGCTGTCAGCGAGCAGCCAATGAAGACCAGAGGCGGGGCTTTGTGTTACAAACCTATGTAGGTTAGTACAGGAAGTAAAGTCTGGAATCACTAACGACTCGTTTCAGCTGTTCAGAATCGATTCCTTCTTTCGGGAGTCGATAACGCTTTGTCGTGCGCTTTGATTTTTGAAACTTTGCAGACTTTTTACATTCACAAACAGCTCTATCACACACTACGTGAACGGGAATATCTGAAAAACCATAACAGGTGCACTTTAATTACATCCTAAGGCCATGCTAACTTTTGCACTTGACTGCATGTGGATAGTCTGATATGTGAGGTAAGTGTTTGGTATGTACATCAAAGATTTCTAACACTCCCAGAAATCAAAATCATAATGCTTATAAGCGGTTTAATTTAATATATTTAGATGTATGCTCTCTTGCTCAGCTTACCTTAGTACTTTTCTCTTGAGAGCTGGTTTCGCATTAGTGTGAAGGTCTCGCTGTTGCCTCACAGGTTCACCGGCACCCAGGACCGAAGGGTAAACGTCGGAGGACGCGTCCTCGACCTCGAGCCTGTTGGGAGCTGTAGAGGGTCTCATGCATCTGGGAGCCACTGAGTGCTTTATGTAAGAGTCACGGTTTTCATCGTCAAATATTGACGTCAGAACCTTGAACGTAAACATGCAGCGTTAGAGTTAGTTCTGATGTAAAGTCACATCTAACAGCATGTGCTGTCGGCACGGTGCCTTGCAATGTGTTCACGAAGACGTTCTGGCAGAAAACGTATAAGTAAGGTGGTGGTGTTGAGTGGGGGAACAAATGCTTTTAAGTAATGTGCCTTTGGCTGCGTTTATAGATAAGTTCGAGATTTAAGCATCTCCTTTAACTGTTTAATCAACAATTTAATCGTCCGGAACCGACAGCTATTCAGTTGAGTGTTGAATTCTCTGGTATATATATATATATATATATATAATATCTTCAAGTGAGACTTTACAGCCTATTGTATGGCACGTGCCGAAAGCGCACAAAGGGGAGTCCGATTCTGCCACGGAGTTGTAGAGATTTATAGATATAGATTTTTTTTCTCACGAATGAACACGTTCTCCATTTACCCTGACAGAAAGCAAAGGCATGTGATGACGGTAAGGGGGCGGGGCTTCCAGGCAGTGTAAGGTAATATCGAGCGTTCAAATATACCCGCACAAAGTGCTCCAGATTCATGTCGATTAGCAGATCTCTTGTTTTACTGGAGAGATGAAGATTTTGCGAAAGTTCTATTTCGGGGGGCAGGTGACAACGGGGTTTTGATGGATATTTGTAAAAAAGAAAAGAATAAATCCTTGTAAACAGAGCTTTAGTAAGCGCATACCTGTCTGTGCTGATCTGCTGCCCTGTTACTGGAGTAAATGTAGCTGTACTTGGAACCAGCACCAGGTACCTGGACTAAAAAAAAAAAAGTTTCAATCATATCTGTGCTTTCGCAGCTAGATGAGAGGCGTCTAATTCACTCCAAGTCGATTTAGCGACGCGACCACCACCAACCTTTCTCTTTAGTAAAGGCTGGTGGACTCTTGCTCGAACTGCGGTGAGATTCTGGCGAGCTCCGCTCAGCCGAAGTGCTGCTCCTGGACTTTTCATGCCGAATCAGCAAGTCAAGATCTGTAGACAGGTAGGTTTGAGGTATATAAAAATAATGCCTATTAATATGTACACACACACACACATCACAAAATCTTGCCCATAAGAGTAACATTATCACATGTAAAGATACAATCACTATTAGTGCACTGAATTGCGCATGCATCCTAAACACACAATCACATAAACTGTCCTGTTGAATATACACGAACTCTCTAGATGTCGATCTGCCTCCACGGTCTCTCCAGGTAGATATACATTAACAGATATAAGAGAGAAAAGAAGAGAGGGGTTTTTTCCCCTTCTAATGGCACATCCCATACAATCCCTTAAAGTGATCATCAAACGTTCTGCTTTTGTCAGGAAACACATCCGCGTGAGAATCGCAGCACACGTGCCCGTCAGGAAAACCTACTTTTTTAGGAACACAGATTCACATATTGTGATGTTTTCAGGGAGAAGCAAAGTTAACATGAACACGCAAACCAAAACTCCCACCTTGTTTGAATTCACGCAGTCTTTCTTTGGTTATGTTGGTGTATCCCAGCACAGCCAACTGCTCTTGGATTTCTTCCTCTGAAAAGTCGAGGTTTTCCATTTCCTACGAAGAATTACAAAACAAACGCAAAGAAACGATTCGTTCTCCTGTTACATGCAGCTTGGTCATAATATTAGAACAATACAGTGTTGTAGATGGATAGGTAGATTATATACATATATATATCTTTATGTTGGAATAAAAAATAGGTTAAACAAGTCAAATACGCCATAGCAATCGAAGCAACTTCCTCAATCTAGACCCATGGTTCTTAAAGTGGGATCTGGGGGAACCCAGGGTTGTTTTTTTATTATTATTATTATTATTATTATTATTATTATTATTATTATTATTATTATTGAAATCACAAACACTCAATATCAATAACGTTTTTATATTTATTCTGGAGTTCTTCCATTCAATTGAACAGGTTTATTCCAAACCTAAATAACTGCAAAACAATAAGCAATAAGAAATAAACTTTAATGTAGTGCCAACTTATTAATATATATAAAGTGTAGGAATCAAAAGCTCTCTGACTCAAAAGAATAGCTCAAATATTATTTGGCATGTTTGAATAATGGGATGAAATATCTGCAATATTTGGGCTGTTCGTGAAATAAATAAAAGGACTCACTTTACTTTACTAATTTATTTTTTAAGTGAAAAAGTTCGTAGGGTTTTTAAATAATTAAAGGTCCCTTGCTTTAAAAACAAAACAAAAACAAACCAGAAATCTTCAGAACCTCACACCGACCTAGCTAACTCAGCTAGCTAGATTTAACCTTATTTTAGAGCTGGCGAGAGTGAAAACAAATCATTGCCGTTATATAAATTATCTGCCGTTATATATTTAAACCCACACAAAAGAAACCAGGCCGATATTATTACCTTCTCGTCCAGTAAACTGTTTTCCCCCAGCGTCAAGACAACAGAAAGCAGTTAGTTAGAAAAATCTTTGAAAATGACGCCCTTCCTTCTAACCACAGCCAAGAAGGTCCTGAGGCGTGTCCCGGGAAACAGCGCCGCCTAGAGGCCTGGAGACGCACCGCGCATCACCGCGTCTAAATACTCCACAACAAACACAACGTTTATTCCTGTAATATATATATACATATATTTATATATATATATCCAAATTAAAATCGCACAAAACCTTAGAACACTAGAACACATTTATGTTTTTTTATTTAATACACACAAACTGTCCTGATATACTGAAGTCCATCATAATTATAATTATTAGTGTTGTGGGAAGTTAAGGCCTGACTCCGCCCTCTTTCCCCCCCGCAGACCGTTCATGTATCGACCAATCGCGTTTCGACGCTGAGTACGTCCTCATGAATAAACATGAATTTTTAATAGTAGCTCCAGCATCTCGGCGCAAAGTGGGGTGATTCAGTTGAGGAATATTAACAGTAAAAGCGTGAACCCCCCCCAAAAAAGGACTTTTTGCATTCTCCAAGACTTCAAGGAGACCATGGCGTACACCAGGGCTTCCTTACTGGTGATTTTACTGCAAATATTCCTCATCTGTTCAGCTCAGGTAAATTTACACTCTAAGCCATCTTACTGTAAACTGTTGTTCAGATGGAGAGTGCAGTGATTGAGGACGTTATTGTCTCTAATGGGATGTATTTCAAATGACTTCATTGGAATTGAATGCTGTTATTATTATTATTATTATTATTATTATTATTATTATTTGGACCATACTGTCCTAAAGACATTTTTCATAACTACAGCCTAATTATATACTTGAAGGGTATTTATCTCCACTATTTTATTTTATTTTTTACATCAGTGTCTGTCTGATATGGAACATCGCCACAGTTTTAGTAGAGCACTGGTAATAATAAATCTCATAAATAGATTTAGGTAATAAAGCGGTGTTAATAATAACCTGATCTGCAGTTAGGGTTGCTCTATTAAACTGACTTTCTGTAAAATATTATGTTTATGGCTCAAATATGTTTTGCCGACACCATTGTTAGGAAGCCCAGCAGAATAAAACTTTCAGATATTATGATGAACTTTATGAAATGAATTAAATAATGATTCACTTATGTGTGTGTGTGTGTGTGTGTGTTTAGAGGGGCCCGCCTGGTCCCAGGGGGCTACCTGGCTCTCCAGGTTTTCCTGGCATCAATGGCATTGATGTAAGTCCTACATTGGATATTTTCTTCAACTCTTTTATCCGTACCTTTATTTCACTGCTTAATTTTCCGAGATGTTCAGAACACGAGTAGGGCATCGTTCTCTGTGACGTGTCATTTATATGAGTACTTTGTTTGTTTGTTTGTTTTTAGGGAGAGAGGGGTCCAGGCCCCGGTCCGGATGGTCCTCCGGTAAGTAGTCGATCGAGTTGTAGTTGAAGACAAATGCCTGCCTCGCTTCTATGTATACATCGTCACATTTCATACTTTAATCTTTATTATATTGTAGGGCCAAGACGGAGACGATGGGAGAAACGGTTCTAATGGACTACCAGGAACTCCAGGAGCAGACGTAGGTCTTATTATTATTCACATTCTTTCTGCATTTCTTTGAACGTTGGTTTATAACAGTGTTGAAAGCTCTTCATTTCTGAGCAGTATCAGTAGTGGCAGGGCACAGATGCTCTATTGAGCACACACTTTCTATAGTTTACCTTGGCCCCAAGGAAGAAAAAAAATGCAGGGGGGGTTGGGGGCTCATGAAAGTTGAAAAAACGTGGTGGACATCAATTTGGCTATTTAGATGAAGAGAGTGGGAGGAAATAGAGAGAGAGAGAGAGAGACCCATATGGGGTGCATGCAGACAGAAGCCTTTTTGTGTGTAAGGAGGAAGGCAGAGGGTCTGGACCACCACTGCTGTGGATGGAATGGTGCCTTATGCTAAGGGACACCAGACAAAATGGCTCCTGTATGCTGTCCACAATGCTCAAGAGTTAAAGAAGAGATTGAGTGTAATCATGTAAAAGCAATTTATCGCTTGAGATTTTAAGTGCGTAATCATAATAATGGACAATGTGTCACAACAGCAACAAGCTAGATTATTCCTACCACTATATTAATTGGACTGTAGGCAAATTAACGCATTTTAGAGTGGCGCACCTTAGACATTTCGTGCTCCTTCGCTGTAGCGCCGAAGTCGTCTTTGCCCCTTTATATACTGAAGACGCAGTGGGCGGAGCCATATACACCGCAGCTGTGAATCAGACACTCGCAGACATCTGACCTCTGGCTATCAAATATTTACTTTGACATCAGTATTTTTCTTCTGCAAGCCTTTAGATTTTAATTCCAGTTAGCACATTCGCCCGATTACATACATACATACTTAACCCATTCAGCGTTCACGACATCAATCGGAGACGCGAGTTTATAAGCTACAACAAACAGATATGCGAAGAAAGCGTTCTGTATTCAGGTGCTTAACTTCATTCTCCGGGCCATCAGGGTTACTCGAGTATTATTCAGTATTCTTGAGTAAATTGATATTTTACATAATTATTATTTTTAAAAATTGTTTCTTTTATTTACTTATCTGTTTGTTTGTTTTTGTAGAGGTATATCCGGGCTGGATCGCTTCGATTGAGAGTCAATTGAGCTTTATAGAACAGTCGTAGTCATGATAATGACATTAGTTGAGGTCTTCGCAAATTTGTCTTCGTTTAGCAATCTGAAATCCACTCACGTTAATTGTGTACCAGCCTATAAAATAGCACTTTGAAACCACAGTTGTTACCAGCTGATACGATAATAATAATAATAATAATAATAATAATAATAATAATAATATTATTATTAAAGGGTTGGGGGGGTGAGAAACACTGCTGATGGGAGTTGCAGCAGTGTCTATACAGTATATCATGTTATATAAATAAGATGGTATACAAATTGTCAGACATTGGCCTTGGATGTAATATAGTTCGTTGTTGAAGTGTATATCATGCATTTAAAAAAAAAAAAAAAAAAAAAAAAAAGGCACAGAATTGCGAATTCCTGAGGCACACCTCCGGTTTTGCAAAACCCCGCCTCCCTTTTGCCAAACTCCGCCCCATGCACACATCCATCATGCAGCGTCTGCATACCGATTTCTGTATCGACTCCTCACTTCATGCATTTAGCTACACCGAACATGGCTTCATACGAGTAAACATTAGGTTAACCTCATAAACTCCCAGAACCTTTCCAAACTTGTATTCCTCGCTCATGTAAATACATAACTTTCCTATTGAATTCACAGTTGGTATAGTGTAGTAGTTTAGTTCTTAGCACCTAAATATACTAATCAGTGTGCAGTTTTACTGACTCGTCTAGGCTGAGTAGCGTAACACTCGTCAAATAATGAATCATTCGCACATGTTCTACATTTAAAACATTATATATATATATCATTATTATACACTGTAATTGGCTGTGTTTATTTCCTCAGGGTATCACTGGGCCTGTTGGAGAAGCTGGCCCAGTTGGGCCCATCGGACCAAAAGTGAGTCATATATTATAAACGTAGAGATCCATTTTAGGAACGTAATTGAAATTTAAAATCCACCTTTCATATTTATCCAACGTTGTTAGGGTGAACCCGGCGATCCTGGACCTAGAGGGAAACCTGTAAGTAAACAAAATTTCAACGCGGTCCAGATTCTCGAACACTCTAGGCATATTTTACATTTTCCAAATGCTTCAGAACGTAGAATAAATATCACGAGGATACAAAGTCAGAAAATAAATGCATATTTAAAGCATTTAAACAGTCTGCCATCTCTCGTATACTGTTATTCAAACTGTACGGCAGAGCTCCCCTTCATAATTTATTATAATATATATAATTATACACTGGTTACACACTGTATAGTAATAAATTGTATCTTTAAAATGGTTAAAAGGTTTGCACGTCATTTCAGTGACAGTTTTCCTTGAATGATTTTACCATATTTGTTTGTTTGTTTAAGTCCTGTCGCTGTACTGATTCGGATTTTGTTCTCTCTCTATACTCTAGGGGGTCGGCGAGGATGGAGAAGCTGTACGCTTATTCTTTTTAACTATATTTGAATTACTGATATTAATTTATCTCTTGTAGTCACCATGCCGGTTTTTAATTCACCATCTTTCCCACGATTTGCATGTTTCCTTGGAAGGGTGCAGATGGAGAGGATGGATTGCCAGGAGAATTGGGCAAAGCTGGACCTCCAGTATGTAGGCTATTAAACATTCCTAGTGTTACCAACAAAGCCTATTAAACGACGATGTTTTAACGCTGTGTGTGGTGCGTGACAGGGGAGCCGCGGAGTAAGAGGGGCCGGTGGCCTTCCTGGACCGGCAGGACCGAGAGTAAGTCTTGCTGAATATGTTTTAAAACATGGATTATTACGTGTATTTGAGTCGTGTATCTCAGTGGGAGCATTGTTAACCCTGAGAATGGTTTTTCTCGGTTTGAAACACTTCCTAGGGCCCCCCTGGCGTTTGGAACGGTGAAGAATTGGTAAGAAATTTTTACATGACGAAGTTTCCGCCGCCACAAAAGTCTCTAAAATTATATCTCATTTACGTTTGTCCGTCTTGCTGATGTCAAACGACGTACGTATAAAATCGAAAACGTTTTAACGAGGGATTTCAGCATGTACACAAGGCTTCTTAGAGTTACATTACCGCTCAAAAGTTTAGACACACTCGTTATTTTTTTTTATCCACATTTTAGAAGAATAATAAAGTCATCAAAACTCTGGAAGAACACAAATGGAACTATGGGAATTATGTTGTGATAAAAAAAAAAAAAAAATCCAAAATAAATCAGAATAATTTAGTATTTTAGCATCATCAAAGTAGACGCCGTTTTTTTGCCTAGAAATTTCCAGAAATGTATTCTTGGCGTTTTCTCGACCGATTCCTTGAGGAATTTCCCTGAGAGGCTTTTAAAACAGTATTAAAGGAGTTCACACCGACGCCCGACTCTTATCGAGTGCTTTCCGGAATATCTCGCTCAGAGTCGTACGCTTAAAAATATATTTTTTGTAAATACAATGCTAGTTTTCTAATGAAAAAAATGAATACGTCGGCACGATTATATTCTTGTCTACAACACCGACTTCACACGTTTAATCACACACCTTCAGATCAAAAGCTTTTTAAGCTCCCGAGAAACATTTCAGTCGAGCGTCCACAAACTTTTGACCGGTAGTGTAGATCCACCTTTAAGGATTGACTTGACTTGACTATGGAAAAGTGTGTAGCGTGTTTTTGTGGCGTGGTGATCACGGTTTCAGTTCCGTTTTGCAGTGTCCAACTTCCTGCACACGGGGACTGACCGGCTATAGTGGACTTCCAGGAATGAAGGCGAGTTGAAGTTTAACTGAAAAGTGACCGAATGCCGAATCTCTTTGTTTACTAAAGAGAGGAACTTGATTGTTTGTGCACGCAGGGCTACAAAGGTATCAAAGGTGAATCTGGAGAACCAGGAAGACAAGGACATAAGGTAACAACTGTAAAATGGGTTCCTGTGCGTTTGACAGGATTTCAGGTTTTTACGGATTATACACATTCCACGCCTGTGTTGTGTAGTTGCAGGTCAGCAAACTGTTGTAGTACAGAGCAGGCTTTAAAATGAAGACACTTTCACGTCGAGTACGAATTGTTTAAAAGTACTGTTCATCATATTCGATCGTAGGGTGAAGAGGGAGAACAAGGCGCCTCTGGAGAACCTGGCGCACAAGGAAAACCTGTAACATATTTCTCATGGACAAATTTTTCAGAAATCATGTCCTCATTTACCGTCCTTGTTTATTCAACCACTGTAAATGTGTGCGTTGTAATTTCAGGGAACACAGGGACTAAGAGGGATCACTGGTTTGATGGGTCCTAAAGGTGACAGGGTAAAGACGGACATATTTAACGCTTCAAAATGAAATACTTTAATAGGTGACTGTTTTACTATGAAACCTCTGTAAACTCTCTCAAATAGGGCCCTCGTGGGATCGATGGTAACGTGGGTCCTCAGGGCGTTCAAGGAGCTCCTGTAAGTGTCGGAATCCGTGTCGGGGTGTTTTTCTGTCCTAACGAACCTCACCTGTGCATGATAACTACTTTTCTAAACCGGATTGATATTAAAATAGTGAAATATTAAAAACGGACATCTACAGCATCCACTTTTAGAAACGTGTCGAAAACCATACAGCGGGGGAAAACGAGTATCGGATGCGTCGACATTGTTTTCAGTAAATATATTTCCAGTGAGGTTATTCACATGAAATTTTCACCAGGCATCGGTATTAACTCGAGAAATCCGGAAATATAAAGAATTCACAACATTAAAGTCCATAAATAAAGTTATGTGTAATAAAGAGGAATGACACGGGGAAAAAAGTACTGAACACGCTAAGAAAAAGCAGTTCTCCAAGGAAACAGCTGAAATCCGTAAGTAATTACACCCCCTTTCTGTGCAGATTAATATCAGCTGGGTTTGATCTATAAAAAGGCTTTTCGTTACCAAGGTGTCACACAAGAAACATCTCACGATGGGTAAAAGCAAAGAGCGCTCCCAGTTAATACTGCTGTCTGGTGGTCAGACATACCTCAGTGGTTAAGACTGATCAGATGGTCATGAGTTCAAATCCCAGCACTGCCAAGCTACCACTGCTGGGCCCTTGAGCAAGGCCCTTAACCCTCAAATGCTCAGCTGTATAAATTATAGAAATGTAAGTCGGTCTGGATAAGGGCGTCTGCGAAATGCCGTAAACGGTGAAAATTTCACTGTGTGTGAATGACATCATTGGAAATATATTTACTGAAAAAAATGTTGACAGCGTCCAATACTTCTTTCCCCCACTGTACACGAACAGTCATACTACAATTAGTGATTTAGTCGTTTGGAACATAATCTGATCCGTCCATCAATTTAGGGCCTGTGTCGTTTAAAGAGTTCTTTTACAATGACTCAGCGGAATAATGAACATCTCTTTAGGGTGATCAAGGGCAAAGAGGAAAAATGGGTGAGACTGGACCAAGTGGAGCTCAAGTGAGTATTAGCAAGCCACACGTTTAACTTCAGTACATTGCCTCGTCAAACTATAGGACAAAAGCAAGAGTCGTATAGGATTGGGTTCGATATACACTTCTTTATAGCGTAACCAAATAAGACCACACCGGACAGTGGTTAAAAGTAATGCTGTCGTCAATTTAGTTTATTATAAACGATGTGATCTGTATCGTCTAAGGGGCCGCCGGGACTTCGAGGCATTGTAGGTTTGATTGGACCTAAAGGAGAAGCTGTAAGTCCACATTCATTCATATTAACGTTTCAATTATAGTACAGACAAATCTCAGTACAAGTGTTGAGCATTTCTGGTTTCTTTCCCAAAGGGTTTGCCAGCAATAGATGCTCGTGAGGGTATCCCAGGATTGCCAGGCAGCAAGGTAATATCATCGTTTTAGTTGAAAAACAAGAACATAAATAGAAGCTTTACTTCCTAAGTGGGTTTGTATGTTACTGGAGGTGTTCACTGTCACTGTTGCTGTTTTAGGGTATCCCTGGCAAAGTAGGTCCTCCTGGTGAAGCTGGCCTTCAAGGGCTGCCTGTAAGTATGACCTTTTGAACATGCGCGATAACGACCGAGAAATCAATTTGAGCTCCAGGGTTTCCTCCCGGTTCTCTGGTTTCCTCACACCTCGCAAAAGACATGCCAGTAGGTGGACTGGCATGACTGCATGAATGTGTTCAGGATTGGCATCCCATCCAGGGTTTAATCCCAGTGATAGGATAGCAACCGTAACCAGGATGAAGCGCTTACTGAAAAAAAAATGAATTCATGACAGCAGTTTGAACAGAACTAGAATGATTTTAAAATAATAATAATAATAAGCAAGCGTTTTTGTTTTCATGTTCTCCTCAAGAAAGCATTTGAATACAATGATGTTTTGTTTCCTTTAGGGTTTGCCAGGCATGCCAGGTCCAAAGGGTGAGAGTGGCAAGAAGGTAGGCATTCACAATTTTTCCTTGTCACCATGGCTGAATCTCCAGCCACTATATATATATATATATAGTAGTATACAGGTAGATAATACATTGAGGCATGACAAGACAAGAAAAAACTTTAATATAATAACGCATTGCGGGCAAGCACATCTTATATCTCAGTACGAAATTATGCCACACGTATCGACAGATTAGCGCGTGTGTGCTGGGTATTAGCACGTGACCAGTATTATGACCTCTGGTCTCCTGTAGGGGGAACCTGGTGATCCAGGTGTGGCAGGACCAATTGGGAACAGCGGAAAGCAAGTAAGTGGAATAATGAACAGAAAATGGTTGGCAAGTGATGCACTGGTCTAGTTTGGATTTTTCCTCACCTGCTAAATCACGCTTGGTTGGTTGGTTGGTTGATTTCAGGGCGAACGTGGTGAAAAGGGAGAAGTAGGACCAGTAGGACCAAGAGGTGGGACAGTGAGTATGCTTCCACTTACAGATCACTGCAAAGAGCAGACACGGAACTATTGCTCGAATAATGTCCTGTGCTGGTGTCTTCTTCTTCTTCTTCTCTCTGATTTTGTAGGGTGAGAGAGGGATGAGGGGTCCAGATGGGCCTCAAGGGCAGCCAGGTCCAAGGGTAAGTATCTAGTAACTCTAGGCAAAGAGATAATCAATAATGTCACAATACAATGGAAGAGATACATTTGTTTAGTGATTCAAAAATATCTGATGGTCAGAAAGAATTTCACGTTGGGATAAAAGGCCGAGAGAGGAAATAACGAGGATCAGCGATAGGACTCGAGAATGAAAGGACTGAAAGGGGTAGAACAACAACAACGTGAAGAATAAGAATGAGAGAAGAAGGGGAAATTATTAGGCAGAAAGGACTGGGAGTGAACAAAACAGTACTGTTGAAGTAATAAAAAATTTCCTCAAAAGTATCATATACAAAATAACCCCAATTTTTTTTTTTTTTAAACAGATATCAGTTTTAATTACAAAAAAATGCAAATGTAAAATAAATAAATAAATAAATAAATAAATAAGCTTCCGTTCTGTGTGAAGAGGCAATATGTATGCTGTATTTCCTCACTCAAGACATTAGTCTTAGTACCCAATCAAAGTGTTGAACAATCCCGGAGACGTTACTCTTGGTCCACATTTTCCGATTTCACGCGCAGTTTACAATCCAAATTGTAACGGAACGTCTTAATAAAGCGGCGTCTCGCTGCTGCGAAAGAGCCATGAATAGAGTGTTGTTATTGAAGCTGAGGCACTCGGGGTTATTTTCTTTGGTAAGAGGATATTCGGGTTAGAACGGGGGTCTGAAAGGAGTCTCTGTTCAGAAGGAATTCCATAAACCAGCCAGGCTAAGAGTATCAGGCAATCAGGGCCCACGTCCACACACAGCTAGCGACACCAGCTTCAGCAGCACGCTGCTTACAAAGTCACCTCTTTTTCATTTTTAAAAAATTTTTTTGTGGTTACCATGCATAAATGATTCAGTGTTAAAATTGTGTGTGTATTTGTCTGCAGGGACCTATAGGGGATCTCGGTCTACCTGGCCTACCAGGTGCACCTGGTTTTCGTGGTCAGAATGGTGACAGGGTAAGGCAAGGATTAAAAAATAATAATAAATTAACATTACCAAAAGTGTAAGAGTTTAAATATGACTTTATATTATGTAGTCCCATTTCTTATATATATATATATATATATATATATATATATATGAATAGAACACTGCAGGGTATGTTGTTATAGGTAAAGGATCCATGTCGAGCTGGTGTGATTTACCACCTCACAGTGGATTGTTTTCCTATAACAGCAGTCCTGAGGTGTGTGTGTTTCTCTTAGACCACAGCCAATGATTACAATGTTTAATTTATTCATAAATAACACAATTTAAAAAAAAAAAAACAGTTTAGTTAATGTTGTGGAACATTCCATTGTGAAACAAATTAGTTCCTGTTCTCACTCACGATATTGTAGATTGTGATGTACAGTAGTTAATTGGCTCTCTGAAAGTCAATAAGACAAAAAAATATATATAAAATATATAACGCGGCTCGTCGTGTTACTGAGAAGCTGGAAAGCGCAAAAAAATCCCCCGTCCGAGAAGATTCTCCTGTGGCAAAAAACATACTGGCCATTACAAAGCGCTGAGACTCTGTTAAAACACTGATCATACATTTTCTTTTTTAAATAATAATAATCATTTTTGTAACTATTTATAATGGTCTTAGATTATCTGCTGTTAATCTAGATAGAAAATGAATCAACACCTTCTGTCCAATCAGATTTGAGAATTGTGTATCTTTCATAATCTTGTTTGTTTGTCCAATATGCTCCATTCTCCCACATTATCAGATGTTCCAAATCCTAGGCATTCACTGTTTTCCTCAATCTTACAAACTTGCGTCAATTTTAATACGTTAAACAAGCCTACAGTGCTGTGAAAAATAACTTGATTTCTTCTGGTTTTGTCTCTCTCTCATACTAAATACAGCATAAAACAAAGGCAACCTGAGTAAACACACAGTACAGTTTTTATATTTATTCACATTTCACCAATGTGAAAAACTAATTGCCTCTTTAAACTTAAAATCTGGTTGTGCCATCTTTAGCAGCAATGACTGCAACCAAACACTTCTGATAAATGGAGATCAGTCTTTCACAGCGCTGTGGTGGAATTTTGGTACACTCTTCTTTGCCGGACTGCTTTAGTTCAGACACACTGGAGGGTTTTGAGCATGAACTGCCTGTTTAGGGTCCTGCTACAGCGTCTCACTTGGTTCAAGTCAGGACTTTGACTAGGCCAATCCTTGTCTTGCTGCATAATCCAGTTTCACTTGAGTTTCAATTTACAGTCTGAAGCCCGGACAGTCTCCTTTAGGATTTTATGGTAGAGAGCAGAATTCATGTTTCTTTCAATTATTGCTACATCCCCACAGCATCACACTGCCACCACCATGCTTGACCATAGGTATGATGTTCTTTTTGTGGAATTTGGTGTTTGGTTTACGCCAGATGTAACGGGACTGCTGTCTTCCGAACAGTTCCACTTTCGGCTCATCAGTCCACAGAACATTCTCCCAAAACGTTTAAGGATCATCAAGGTGTGTTTTGGCAAAATTCAGATGAGCCTTAATGTTCTTCTGGGTTAGCAGTGGTTTTCACCTCACCGCTCTTCCACGGATGCCATTATTGCCCAGTGTCTGATAGTGGAGTCGTGAACAGTGATCTTTATTGATGCAAGAGAGGCCTGTAGGTCCTTCGATGTTGTCCTTGGCTCTTTTGTGACTTCCTGGATGAGTCGTTACTGTGCTCTTGGAGGAATTTTGGAAGGTCAGCCACTTCTGGGAAGGTTCACTACTGTGCCGTGTTTTTCCATTTGGAGATAACGGCTCTCGCTGTGGTTCTTTGGGGTCCCAGAGCCTTTGAAATTGATTTTTGACCCTTCCCAGACTGATGTATTTCAATCACCTTCTTCCTCATCACTTCTGGAATTTCTTTCAATTTTACCCAGTGTTACTGGGTAAGACCTTTTAACCAACTTCATGCTGTTGAAAAAGTTCTATTTAAGTGTTGATGTGATTGGAACAGGGTTTGCAGTAATCAGCCTGGTTGAGTCTAGTCCAGCTGAACCCCGTTATCAATGCAGAATACATCTTCACACAGGCCCAGTTGGTATCGGATAATTTTTTTGGCGTCAATAAATAATCATTTAAAAACTGTATTGTGTGTTTGGTCAGGTTGCCTTTGTTTCATCTTAGAATTTGTTTTCTTTTGTGAAACAATTTAGAATGAGAGGTACACAAAAACAGAAGTATCCAGGATGGGGGCAAATACTTTTTCACAGCACTGTGCAAGGCAGGATTTAAAATCCACTGATGTTCAGCAGTAAAAACGCTAGAAACATTTATCTTGGAAATAAACAACATATGAGAACCGTTAGGATTTCCTAGGACTCGGACTCGAGGAAGCAAAGTATTTTTATCTTTAGATAAAATAAAGTCTTACAGCACTTGACTTAACTGCTTTTTCTGATCGGTATCAGGGTGCAGTCGGTCTCACTGGTCCAAAAGGCGAGCAGGTAGGCCTGTATTATCCGTCTTTCTAGAACGTAGCGTCAAGATGCATCATTTATCTGTTTATCTGTAGCATCTTCATCTGAAAATGCTCTGTGCTTGTCTTTAGGGAGCACCTGGTGAAGAGGGCGCTCCAGGAGAAAAAGGGGACGTAGTACGTAATTCAAAAGAGTTATTTGTGGCTGAATCTCATTTAGAGAATTGAATGACTGACTTGCTGATAGAGAATCTGTGAGTCAAGACCGTAACGTTTGAAGTTTCCTCTTTCCTGCAGGGCGATGAAGGGGAACCAGGCGAGAAAGGTTCGGTGAGTTGGACATAATTTCAGAATTCCGTAAGGATTAGCATGTTGTTAGGTCGGTACTTGACACGGTCACGTCCTTACTTGCTGTTGTTCAGCTGGGAAAACCGGGCGATTCAGGAAACAAAGGTCCAGAGGGAGTGCGTGGACAGCAGGGACCTGAAGGTGAACCAGGTCTGTCAGGACCCAGAGGCATGCAGGGAGAGCAAGGAGAGCGTGGATTACCTGGCCCACAAGGACGACCGGTACGCTCTTATTCTTATTATATCCAGGCAGTTTAATTAAAATGAACCGCCCCGTTAAAAGCCAACTGGATCCTAATTTGAAGTATGAGAGCTGACAGTTTTATGAGGCCCTTTTGCTGCTAATCCACTTGTGGAGCATGTGATTGTGCAGTTAGTTACACAACAGGCTGAATTTGTCCCTGTAGTGAAGCGTGTCTTCTTGGATCACTGTCTTTCAGGGTCGAGGACCCACAGACCAACACATCAAGCAGGTCTGCATGAGGGTTATGCAAGGTCTGTGTTTAAAATATAAAACACTAACAAATGATAACAGATTGAGTAACGTAGTGTGCGATACAAGTCCGTTATTACCAGCTCAATTTGACTAAAGCCTCCTCGATCCTGTTCTATCACAGAGCGGCTCGCTCAGCTTGCAGCAAGTCTGACGCGGCCACTGTACGGCATTACCGGGTCGCAAGGTCCTCCCGGCCTTCCCGGACCCCCCGGCTCGCCCGGAGAGCACGGCTTCCCGGGACACGCTGGAGCCAGAGGGTTGCCAGGTCTTAAAGGACCTCCTGGACGTATTGGACTGAAAGGACCTAAAGGTACAGGATGATAAACATATCTGTCAGTTTAATTGCTTTGGACTTGAATCGAGGTGATTGTCTGTCTGTAATCTTGTCATAAGACAAACACTAAGTACTTACTTGTTCACAGTGTCTTGCAAAAGTATTCACCCCCTTGGCATTTTTCCTATTTTTTTGCCTTAGAACCTGGAGTTAGAATGGAATTTTTTTGGGGGGGGTGGGGGGGGGGGGGTGTTGTATCATTTGATTTACAAAACATGCCTACCATTTTGAAGATGCTAAATATGTTTTATTGTGAAACAAACAAGACAAAAAAACAACAAAAAACTTTAGCATGCGTAACTAACCCCCCCCCACACACACACACACACAAAAAGTCAATACTTCCATTTTTAAATAATGGATTTAATGGTGCTCCGTGGAACGTTCAAAGTTTCGGATAGATAGATAGATTGATATTTTTTGTATAACCCAACCCTGATCTGTACTTCTCCACAACTTTGTCCCTGACCTGTTTGGAGAGCTCCTTGGTCTTCATGGTGCTACATACTCAGGTCTTTCAAAACATGTGTATATATACACAGAGATCATGTGACACTTAGATTGCATACAGGTGAACTTTACTCAACTAATTATGTGACTTCTAGAGGTAACTGGTTGCACCAGATCTTATTTCGGGGCTTCCTAGCAAAGGGGGTGAATACATACGCACACACTTTTCCAGTTGTTCATTTTTGAATTATTTTTTTTTCCTTCATTTCACTTCACCAATTCGGACTATTTTGTGTACGTCCATTCCATGAGAAGCCAAATAAAAATCCATTTAAATTACAGGTTGTAATGCAACGAAATAGGAAAAATGCCCAGGGGAGTGAATACTTTTGCAAAGCACTGTGTGTCTGTGGCAGTTCAAAAACTGCAACAAAAGCGGAAAGTGAAAATAAATTGCTGATGCCTTTATAAGCTTCCTGTATAATTGTGTTATAAAGGTGACACGGGAGACCGAGGAGACAGAGGACCTACAGAACAAGGGCCTAAAGGCATTCCTGGGCCACCAGGTCTTCCAGGTTAGTTCTACTCGGGTCAAAATGATCTACTTTACTAAGGGGCATGACGTTATAGACAAATAATCCACAACTCAACTGGATTCATTTCCTAGAAGCGCACACTCGGAAGTGTTATTGGCAAAAGCCAACCATTTTTAATTCATCAATGAACGACATGCTTTTGAAAAACAAACAAACATGAAGTTACATTTAATGTTGTGCTACGTCTGTGAAAATCAGTCGCGGTTACGTTATAGCAGCTATAAACATCTCTCGCTAGTCTCTCGTTTTCTTCCTTACGGCTCGTCCCGTAAACATTTCACCTATTTATAAATCAGCCTCCGATTACGGAGAGTGTCTACATTATGTAGAAGTCCCTGCGGAACGATAACGGGTCAGAAACGAGACGTTGATATAAAGCCGTGATCTGGATTACGCGCGAGGGAAAACGGACCGACGCCTTCGGAGCCGTTCGATTTGTCAGTTCGACAGCCATTACAATCGTGGTTCTTTGTAAACGTAAAAACAAGGTGATTTTACTCCCTGCCACACGAGCGTCAGGATAAGTTCACGAGCCTGAACACACACACACACACACACACACACACACACACACACACGGCATATGTAAAATTCAGATGTAAATGAAGGAGTTTTGTATTTATTTCAGTAAACATTTTTAGATCGCTTATCATTTGGGGTGAAAATAGGGATGCCTTGGGAGAACTGAACTAAGTGAATACGGTATCGGTTGCTGTCCAGCAGCCACATCAGCTCACACAAACACCTGTATGTGCCTGTGTAATTTCTCAGGTGAGGCCGGGCAGCCCGCATATGGCAACGACGGGCGCGATGGTATGAGAGGGCCTCCTGGTGTACCCGGAATGCCCGGCATTCCAGGACCTCCCGGTCCACCTGGTCTTAACGGATACTGCGAGCAATCACAGTGTGCATTACCAGAACCTCCACCTCCACCTCTCAAAGAATCTGGCATGAAGGGACCAGACAGACTTTAAAGTGGCTGCAGATTTGAAGTCCAGAGACTAACAGAAGGGAAACCCTTCACCGACTTCTTTATTTTGAGGATAAAACGTTTCCTGCAATCACAGTGTGATTATGTCCATAGTGCTTTCTGATTTTCCTTAAAAACATATACCGTGGGACATTTTTAAGCCTTGAGATATTTCCGAGACATCTTTTTGATCGTTCTGAAAAGGGCTGAACGTTCCAGCATGCACAAATGGACTTCCTATTAAAAAAAAAAAAAAAAAAAAGACACGGATGAATTCTTTTTAAATGGTTAGTCATGCAATAACTTCCATAATACACCCAGGGGAGTTATTTTCCCAACTGAATAAACCAGGGCACCCGTGTCTTTACCGAGTAACCATAAGTCATGAAATGTACACAAAGATTCATGTATAGTCACGTCTCAAATGCGAAAAGGTTTATACACTAGTACATAATGTAAATACAGTTCATTACCTCAACTTGACTGTTCATGCCAATTTTTAACCCTTCAGAATTAAACCCATTTCTAAAATCAGCGTAAATCATTTTAAACCTTTGTTCAATTACATGTAATTAAGTGTTAGTCTTCCTATTACCCCATAAGTACAGTCTACTAACTACGTTCAACGTGTGATCGTTTCAATGGTATTATTTATTTTCTAAAATAAAAAAAAAAAAAAAAAGGTTCGATGTCACACCTACATTTGTGAAAATGGGTGAATAAATGGTTTTGATAAAGCTCTGCATGTTTTTGTACGTGACGAATATATGGTATTGAACAGATTCACATGCAGTGCTCAGACACACCTCGTGTCCTCAGTGTATTCCTTTATTTTGTTTTCTCTCATCAGTGAACAGGTACAACTTCTCTCACTATACTAAAACACATACCCAGTGATGGTATAAATAACCGATCTAATAATACACGTTTCAAATACGTAAATCAAGTATCCCAAGTATGTTTTGTTTTTTTTGTTTGTTTTTTTTGTTTAAAGTTACGCACATCAAATAAAAAGGCATACAAAATATAATCGCAGAGGTCCAGTTTGAAGCCACACACAAAAAAAAGAAAAAGAAAAATCACACTATTGACATGGCAGTAATTAGTAAACGAAGTTTGGATAAACGACACAGACTAGATCCCATACCTTTCACATACACACCGTTATTCAGTGTTGGGGCTTTTTTTTTTTTTTGTGACTCGTGATTTTCCTGCCGAAACTTCTCTAAATGCCATCGAGTTATCCCCACGAAATGGCCTCTATTCGTTTCAATAAGGCATTTTACGATCTTCAAAAACTAAATAAATATTTAAATGATACCTATGCTGTTGTATAGCTGTAAAAAATATATATATTATATATATATGTAACCGTTTGGCAGAGGGCACTCCTGTAACAGTTTTGACAAATGGCTGGAATCAAAGACGCAGAAAATTTGCGTCTGTCTAAATTTGATCAAGATCACACAATAAGCACTCACCTTGCCAACACTGTAAAATAAACACAAAAGGGGGATACTCAAGTGAGAGAAGGAGAAAAAAAAAAAAATACTACGACTTTTTAAATCTTTTCATTATTTTCACATGTTCACCAATTATGCACGGAAATATCTGGACTAAGCGTTTCCTGCAGGGCTTCGGCACAAAAGCTCTACTGGATGCAACAGTTGTTGCGATGGCCGTTTGAATCTTTGAAGCGAAGACGCATCTTTGGGCGATATTTCTCCAGGTAGAAGAGCTGCTTGCTGTTAAATGCTCCACGGCGCTTCCTGATGACAAAACAGACACGGCGTTGAACTGATGCGGCAGGGACAAATTACATACAGATCGTTCTTAAAATGGCACCGAAACATCTGACACAGAAAACGTCACACTTTCTTATCTGACGCCAGAGTTTGCAGTTACCCATTAAAGAGATTCGAATTAGTCTTATTCTTTCAGCCATAACAATAAAACCGCTGACAGGTGAAGTGAATAACGTTGATATACATTATATATATATATATTGGATATATTAGCAAGTGAACAGACAGTTCTCGAAGTTGACGTGTTGAAAGCAGGAAAAATGGGCAAGTGTACGGATCTGAGCGACTTTGACAAGGGTTAAATTGTGATGGATAGACGACCGAGTCAGAACATCTCCAAAATGGCAGGTCTTGTGTGGTGTTCCTGGTATGTAGTGGTTAGTTCCTACCAAAAGTGGTCCAAGGAAGGACAACCAGTGAACTGGCGACAGGGTCGGGGCGCCCAGGGCTCATTGATGCACGTGGGGAATGAAAGTTAGCTCGTCTGGAAGGTGGTGGCCTGGTCTGATGAATCACGGTTTCTTTTACATCATGTGGAAGGACAGGTGCGTATGCGTCTCTTTCCTGGGGAAGACATGGCTCCAGGATGCGCTATGGGAAGAAGGCAAGCTGGTGGAGGAAGTGTGATGTTCTGGGGAATGTTCTGCTGGGAAAACCTTGTGTCCTGACATTCATGTGGATGTTACTTTGACACGTACCACATTGTCACAGACCAAGTACACCCCTTCATGTCAACGGTGTTCTCTAATGGCAGTGGCCTCTTTCAGCAGGATAATGCTCCATGCCACACTGCAAAAACTGTTCAGGAACGGTTTGAGGAACATGACAGGTTTAAAGATGTTGACTCGGCCTCCGAATCTCAATCCAATCGAGCATCTGTGGGATGTTTTGGACAACCAAATCCGATCCATAGAGGCCCCACTTCACAACTTGCAGGACTTAAATGATCTGCTGTTAACGTCTTGGTGCCAGATACCACAGCACACCTTCAGAGGTCTTGTGGAGTCCATGCCTCGATGGGTCAGAGCTGTTTTGGTGGCACAAGGAGGACCTACACAATATTAGGCAGCTGGTTTTAATGTTATGGCTGATCAGTGTGTGTAAAATATTATGAGTGACCCCAAGTACAATAAAAATATATAAACTAATTTTAATAATGATTTTAAAATATTTTTAAAAACTGCTGCTAAAGAGGCGTCATTAAACATGCAATGGCACTATAAACACCTGTACACCTGCTCTTTCGAGCAATTATCCAATTAGCCAATCGTGTTTCAGCAGTGCGATGCATAAAAAATCATGCAGATACAGGTCAAGCGCTTCGGTTAATGTTCACATCAAACATCAGAATGGGGACGTGATGTGATCTCAGTGACTTGGCATGGTTTCAATCATTACAGAAACAATCCAGTATTACTATATTGTTCCTAATAAAGTGGCTGTCTATACACACACACACACACACACACACACTCACAAGCCACTTTATTAGGAACACTGGAACAATAATTCAGTTATAACTAACGGTACAAAATGTCCTATTTTCTGCCTGATAACAGCGTGAGCGTGTCAGTTTTCTAGCAGCATGGTATTCACAGATGTGCAAACACTTACTGTCGGATGAACTGGACAGCATCTTCATACTTCATTCCACACTCAATCATAGCAAGGGCAACGAGGACTGGAGCTCTGTGGAGAACCACGCACTGTATTAAAGCGGAGGCTTCATCAGCATTTTCAAACAAACGAAAGCTACTGCAGTGTTACAGCACCCCTGGTGTTGAGTCTTCCACTTGCCAAGCGATATATATAAGCTGGGTCCATTTGCAAATAAACACTATTTTTTTAAACACACAAAAAACATTGTTTCCACTGCTTCTATACTCCATTTCGTGCTTTTCAGGCTCCTATTATACACTGTGGCCAAAAGTTTGTGGACACCTGACCAGCACACCTATACACAGCACACAGTTAGAACATCTTGGTACGCGGCAGCGTTACAATTCCTCAGCCTGCACACATCGCTAAGCACAAAAACATTCGCAATAGTGATGCACCGATGTATCGGCCGATAAAGGCAATTTTTCCCGCAATGGGCCATCCGATGATTAGGGCCGATTATATCCCGTCAATCAAAAGAGGGCGGGAAAACAACGAATTCGTGCTGTGTGTAAAGATGTCTCTCGTGTGGAATGACGATAAAACTGCAGTCTGTAATCTCTGCACTGATAAAATTTTACACCGGACGCTGCAGCAGTGAAGCGGGAGTTTCAGCGTCGAGTCGAAATTTTATTTTTTTTATTTCGCGCTGAATTAAAGCTCCAGCACACGGTTAAAAGATTTATATAAAGATGAGTTGACAAAAAAGTATATATTACACAGAAAAATGTTTATCGAGTAGTATACTTCATATCCAGTTAGTATTAATATATAAAAAGTTGATGTTATATATGACCAGTTTGATGTCGGTGATGAAGTAGAAACGCTTGTGTGTGTGGAGAGTGAATGTGAGACTAACGGGAGGATTTTTACACTTCAGTCAGTGTTAATATGAATTAATAACATTCAATAAGTTCATAATCTTACTTTAATCTTCAGAACTGAGTTCATGTGTTCATGTTCATTACAGTCATGTGTTAACGTTTATGAGACAGTTACTGTCAAACAACTTGCTGAAATGGAGAGAATAAAGTTTTTATTTGCATTTCCTTCAGAATTGTGGAATTAATTATTATTCATTTAAAAGAAGGAATAAAAGGCAGAACGATCGGTTTCGGCCGATATCACTCTGTATAATCGGTTATCGATATCGGCTGAGAAATGTATGCATCTCTAATATGCAATGCACGTTCCACTGAAGATAACGTGTAGCCTGTGCGAGTGTAACGATGACTTTTCCTAAAGTGAATCCGAAGCCATTATTACGAGCACGGTTTAAAAAATGGGATTTTACATGCGCAGACTAGGAGTGCTCTCTCCGTCAGTTGTAAGCGTTTTACATGAGCGCACGTCGTATGCACGAAACGCATGTGGACTTCCTCATCACCCTACCGTGTCAAGCAGGAACAGGAAACTGTTGCCTTTGTTATTGCAAATCTCATACGTCAGTGCTATTCTAGAGCACTACTGAGTGCCAACACTAACCAGTTCTCCTATTATTAGTTAGCGTTTGAATAAGAACAACAACGTAGCTTTCAAACCTATCGAAAGCTCCGTTTTGTGTACTGATTGTCTGGATTATTAAATACTTGAGGTCAAAACGTCAAGTCTGAGACGCAGCTCATGACAACAATTGACGAGAGCAGGAGGATTTAACGCTCATCAGTGCGTACGCAGATGTTTCGGCTCCGATATGCCGTCTGCCGATTTTAAACCTCCTGGATATACGTGAGATAAGCAGCGCGAGTGTGTGAATGAATGCCACTTGCACTGCTTCTGCTTACGCATGCAAAATCACGCAAGCAAGCATAAAACCAGATCCCTCTGCTTTGCATTGCACTTGTAACACGCAGGTCCGCCGTGCCGACTTCCTCTTCTCGCTACGTTCTCCATGTGATAAATAAACTCCCCTTACTTCTTCCCTAAACACTAGACCTGTCATTTTGGTAACCCTAGCTTCCTGCTGTTAAAAGGTTTCATATTTTCCTATGTGATCGACACAGCTTTGCTAACTGACTCTCACATCTGCGACACGTGTTACCTGATCGATCCTGAATCGGGATATTTCAAATGAGATATTTCTTGGTTCTCATTCACTGCACTTATATAAAACTTTTTTTTTTAACCTTAGCGGTTCCAAAGCTGGCAAGTCCTTGGGCAAGATGGCAAGTTAGCGCCTTGCATGCTTTACACTGGTTCTCATTCAACCATTCACACACACACACACCAATGCTACCATGCAAGGGCTAACTTGCCATCGGGAGCAACTTGGGGTTCAGTGTCTTGCCCTAGGACACTTCGGTGTGTGGCGTCACGTGGGCCGGGAATCGAACCGCCAACCCTACGCTTAGTGGACAACCCGCTCTACCACCTGACCCACAGCCGCCCATGACATTTAACATTTCCGTTTCAGTGGAAATCATCAACATGATTTTATCTTGGTTTAAATCAGTATTTCAATTGCGCTTACCTTGAGGACACAAAACCAGCCAAAAAAAAATAAACAAAAAACACAACACTGTCTACCTAGCTAGCAATCCCCCCCATTATTTCAACTTGGAAACAGTTATTGCCCTCAGACAAAGATTTAAGAACTGCAGCAAAACCATTTACACAATCACTGGTTTCACTGTAGTCTTACTGTCACAATATTGTATAACAAACGTCACCTCACGCTCATAACCGTATCGGTCGTTTTATACAACATGTTACCTTCCAAGGCCAGCTACACAGTGAACAGCGACGCAGCAGCCGGGCTCCTCCCGAAACTTCATCCTCAGCAGATTCAACCAGTCATCAACAATCTGGTTAGAAGGAGGAGCTCCGTCATCAAATGGCCAATCCTGCAGGTTTCGTCAGTGAGGAAAAGGTATTTAGTTTTGGAATATTTTAGCCGCATTCATCTGACATTCGAAGCAATAATTCATAGCGAGCGTCGCTACGTCCGTAGCTACACCTTCGGCTGGACTTACCAGAACCTGAATGCCCTCTTTGGCCACCAAGTTGGCATCATACGTCGCCTCACAGACTCGAACGACTGTTGTCACGCCATACTTCTTTAGTTCCTGGTGATTGAAGCGGTGTGAGAAGGATTTTAGTCGCAGGGAAAATAGAAAAAGATTTAATGATCAAGCAGCCTCACTACTGAGCGTTTTGGCAGAGGTTCCCAATAATCTTTATCAAGGAACAGGCTGCTTTTTTTTTTTTCTTTTCTTCTAACAGGTAACTACAGAGTTTGAATAATGATAAACTGTGGCTTTGGACCACCATTAAAGGGCAACCTCAACCAAAACCGCCATTTCACAAATTTGCAAAAGTGCATTGCTTAAAAAGGCTCACCTCAATGAATTTGTTTAGGGTGGCATTGGTAGGATTGTGGGTGATGAGGAACCGCATGTTTTTATATGTGATCTCCACAGGGGCAGGCCTATTCATACGAGCCATTGCTGACAATGAAAAACTGATCGGAATATACAAAAAACGGACGAGGAAACTTCACCGACCTCCCAAAAGAAAACGAAAAAAATTTCTGCAGAAAATCTGGGGGGAGGGAGGGTGGGAAAAGAGCAAATAGAAAGGAAAAAATGAAAATTAACTGATGATTATAAATAAAAAATAATAAAAGAAAAGAAAAAAAAAAGGCTGGTCCTCGGGTGAGCAAGGAAACGGAGGGCCAACGAGGGCAGTGCACTTCTGGAGATTTTTTTTACCCCATCCAGACTGGTCTGGCTGCTGTGGACGCCCCGCTCTCCGTGTCCAATCCCGCCGACTTTAAAGCACTCACACAAGTCTCTCTTCCAGTGAGGTAGCAAGGCTCGCCGTTCACTTGTCTGCATATACGCCGTGCTGAGCCTGGCAGTAGTCTCCACTGCCCTTCAGAAACTCCATAAATGTGTGACCCAATACACCACAGAACTGCTGTAATGGCACAAAGCGGAGAGATGGACGGATCAGACAGAGGCGAGGAAATAAGGTAATGCTCTAAACATGGGGAGTATATCCACTGTCCTGACGTTATCTGAGAGTGCCTATGAAAACATGTAACCAGTCCTAAATATTAGAGGGCAAACAGTTTTGTTGATTGATCGGCACCGATAAAAATACAAACTGATGGTTTTTCCAGGTCGCGCGAGTCTTTTGCAGGAGCGGCCGAGAAGAGTCCACTGTCTTTATACAGCACGAGAGCGGCTTCTAAAGGCGAAATAAACACTATCACTGACTAATTTTGTTGTGTTATTTGAATTGTTTTTGATTCATTTTGGATGTCTCGGTTTTTGTTTGTTATCTGGAGTGTTACTTTTTGGTTCAGTTTGGATGTACATCTTATTTACTATATGAGAGTGCTACAACAACTAATCGATAAACTCGATAACAATCGATTATGAAAATCGTTGTTAACGAATCTCATTATCGATTAGTTGATCTGCGCGCGGCACGAGGTGCGTTTACTCGCTACGTTAACACGCTTCAGAGAGTAAACACTAAAGTTGTGTTCCAAATGAAGTACTATACACTTACACTATGCACTCTCACATCTAGTGCAGTGGTTCCGCGGACCCCCTAGTGGTCTGTGGTGTAATTGCAGGGGGTCCGTGGGAAAGTTTTAAAAATGTTTAATGAAATATATATTTCGCATATATATATATTTTTTATTGATCAAAATATATCCAAATGAGATGTCTTAAAATTAACCAATTTTGTTATCCGTGTGCATTCACAAACATCGGGTTAGCTGAGCTGACGATTGTTCATTGATTTATTTTCAATTTATTTACAATTTAAATTTATGATCATTTGCAGTCACTCGCTCATGTCTGGCAAGTGGAAGAGTTATGTATTATTTTTATGGATGCACAAAAAGCACTGAATTAAACTACAGTCCTAAATGAATAATATATATTCTGGTGTGTGTGTGTGTATATTGGGTTCTTTTCAGTTTTATATAAGTGGACAAACAGTTGTGTAAAGTTTTAGTCTGAAGTTTATATTAGTAACAATCAGTTTGTGGATTTTATTTAAAATAAACAAACAAACAAAAAAATGGGTACCGAAAGCCCCCACTCCAATTAATCGAAAAAATAATCGGCCAACTAATCAATTATTGAATTATTGGTTAGTTGCAGCCCTTATATATGTATATGTATATATGTGTATATATATATATATATATATATATATGTATATGTATATGTATATATATATGTATATATATATATATATATATATATATATATATATATATATATATATATATATATATATATATATATATATATATATCTCCTTGGGCATTATTAAAGAATTAAAAAGTTGTTTATAGAAAAGAGATGTATGTAAAATATTGTGAACATATTTTTCATATTGTAGATAAATACATATGTTCAAGGGCGTAGGTTTGGTCTCAATATTGGTAGGGACACCCACCCACCCCGGGGAAAAAAAAAGGACTGTTTAATGTTGACAACCAAATGGTTTATTAAAATATAACATCTACATTTACTTTAAGGTCTGTATTTACATTTAAATACAAATTATACAAAGCAACAGATCAAAGACTAAAAGATTCTAAATTCTAAAATGTCCCTAGACGTCCATATGCAAATCTACACCCTTGCATGTGTATATTTAAACTAAAAACGAGGTGTAAATAGTGTGTGAAATGTATAAAATGATTATGTACGCGTATAACCTGTATAGCTATCAATACTTTTCTTTTTTTGTTGTTGTAATAAGTGTTGAATATTTTCAATGAAGTCTGACTGAAGATATAAAATCAGTATTGGTCCACGTTTAATAGAGATATTTACAGACTGTCCTTTCTCCCCTTACAGGAAATCTCTGTCTTTCTGGTCCACCATTAGAAAGGGAACAGTGTCTGAATTCCTGCCACATTGGAGAGGAGTAGTTTATAAGAAAAGTTAAGTAACTAGAAGACCTCAAGCGTTTCTGGTTGAGTTTAGTGAAGCAGCTCGGCTTGTTTTCGGTACCTGGTGATCTCACTGTAACCATCTGGACCATAAACTACAGGCTCTGCATCACTAGCTAGAGGTTTTTGGGATTCCCTCCAGGCTTGGTAATGAGTCAGATCAGCTTTAGGCTGACGAAAAGACCTCCACGAAGATCAGAGCTAGTTCAAGTCCTCACAAAAGGAGCAGGGTTGAGGTGAAGAACCGAGCTGGTTAGCAGCTGAGACAGATCATGTGAATGCGGCAAAGCTGACTAGCCTGGTTAGCTTACACTACACTATAACCTGGGGCCCAATGACCTGGAAAGATTTTTAAGCTTAAATAAAACGTTAACCTCAGTACATTTTTTTTAAAGAGAGGGAGAGAGAGAGAGAGAAATAACCTTGTTGTCTAGGCAACAAACATGTAAAGTTACAAACACAATCCTCCGGCTAGTTAGCTACTTAGCTAAAGCACAACGCTAACCAGGTAACACATCGCCGTCGTCGCAAACAGCTCAAAAAAATACAAATAAAACACGATAAAAGAGTAGAAATTTGTAGAAATGAATAAAGGTTCAGGAAATGTAAAGGTAAATCAGTCGACTCGGGTCGGAACCGCTGACACGCCGGGCTAGCTAGCTAGCTTCCAGGCTAAGACAATGACCTCGTTTTCAAATCAATTCAAATACATACATATATATATATACACACATATATAAATATGTAAACAAACGGAAACGATAGAATTTAACAACAACAAAAGAACACTGAATTGTACTTACTGGAATATGCTTACTCATTGAAGATTGTAGCTTAACCATAAAGCCGGTCCGTAGAAAGAGGTGAAATATCTGAAGTGTGTCTCCACCATACAGCCGCGGCGGCAGCGTCGAGTCTAATGAGAGGCTCGCGCGGACCAGGCAGCCTGCAGCAGCCGCGCCCTGAGAGCGGAGCGCGCGCGCGTCACGAGGAGGAAAACCAGGTCATCCTCATCATCATCATCATTATAATTATCCTCCACCTCATCATCATTATTATAATTATCCTCCACCTCATCATCATCATCATCATCCTCCCCCTCATCCTCCTCCTCCTCCTCATCATCCTCATCATCACTCATCAGTACCCTCATCCTCATCAACATCCTCATCATCATCATCCTTATCATCACTCATCAACATCCCCATCATCATTAACATCCTCATCATCCTCATCATTAACATCCTCATCAACATCATCCTCATCACTCATCAACACTCATCAACATCCTCCTCCTCCTCCTCATCCTCATCATAATCATACTCCTCCTCCTCATCATCATCATCCTCCTCCTCATCACTACACTGTGCTTCATTATGGTTAATGAATTAAAATTTCTTAGTCACGACCCGACACACATCATAAATTTTCAAACTAGAATAAGATCGTCCTTTAACATCTTCTGAAAAAATGAAACTTAGAAATCATAGCAATGATGCTTTAACAGAAAATACAAGCATACAAAGGGTTTTCCCTCATTAAATTAGTCATTTTCAAAGAACTGTACCAATCCAAAAAAAAAAAAAAAAAAAAAAAAATACAGAAAACAGTAAACCCCTGGACCATGGAGCAGGTTAACCCTGATGTTCACAATGAAACTGTTATGAGAGACAGGTCTGGAATGTCATCAGCATTCTTGAGGCCCATACCCCTCCCAGACCTCCTTATAAGCTGGTCCACATAAACTCAATCCATAGTTGTGAAGACAGCTCACTTGTTGGGAGTGGGAGGAAGATAAACAGGTTTGAGTAATCCATCCATCCATCCATCTTCTATACCTCTTATTCCTCAGGGAACCTGGAGTCTATCCCAGGGAGCACTGGGCACAAGGCGGGGTACACCCTGGACAGGGTGCCAATCCATCACAGGGCACAATCACATACACACTCACTCATATATTACGGACACTTTAGACATGCCAATCAACCTACCATGCATGTGTTTGGACTGGGGAAGGAAACCCCACAGCACGGGGAGAACATGCAAACTCTGCACACACAGGGCAGCGGGAATCGAACCCCCGACCCTGGAGGTGTGAGGCGGACCTGCTGAGTAATAATGGATGCAATTCTGTATGATGATTATGGACACTCTATGTGGTAAGAGACTGGATTCACTTGTACAAGTGTTTTTAAAGGGCCAGTGAATCTTGGAGTTGTCGTATGGGAGTCTCAAGTCTCGTACGGGAGTGGTTGGAATCTTAGGACCGTGGCGTGAGGAGGTGTGGGAAGAGGAAAAAAGGCGGCAGGCTTTAGAGAAAGAGTTGGTGAGAACTTTGTTGTTGAATCCTTGTGAAACTGGCAGATCAGTTCTGAGCGTCGTGGTATGGGTAGAGGTTCCTAGGGGAAGATGGTGAGATGTTCTAGTTTGTGCACAAGCTGAGCATTCTTTGTCAAAATCCATCACATTGCTCTTCATAGAGGACCATCCGAATCTGTTGGTTGCCAGGGTGACAGTACATTGTTCATATAACGTACCGCAAGGGGTTGCAGTGGGTAGTGTCGCTACCCTGGTGCTCCTGGGTTAGGTTACTGATGTTTTGCATGTCAGAACCATGTCATGAACCAGGTGGGGGGGGGGTTCCTCCCATCTCCCAAAAACATGACGTTAAGATGACTGGCTACGCTAAATTGGCCCTAGGTGTGAATGCGTGTGTGAATGCGTGTGTGAATTTGTGCATGGTGCCTTTCAGTGGAAGCTTGAACACACTGTGGAACACACTGACCAGGAAAAAGTAGATAGTGAGGATAAATAAATGAATAATATTTGACATTAAAACATCTGTATAATCAAACGACATCTCATTACATACACAGTACCAAACTGCAAGAGAATGAAATTTCCTGTTCTTTATGCAGCGTACATTGTGGACTAGGCAAAGCTTCTGAATCCTTTCTCTCTTATGTAATGTGTTTCTAGAAATTTGATAAAGCGTGCTTAGTAGCCTTTACAAAAGCTGACGCACAGCAGTTTTGCACAGCAGTTTTTGACCTATACAATAGCCCAGTGAACAGCCTGGATTTGTCTGGGTTTGGCCAAGCATGAAGGATAGTTCAGTCACAGGTTATTAGTTATGTAAACCACTTTGCTCTGAACACATGGTGAGCGCAAAGGGATTGTTCCAAATCAGTCAGCATTGTACATGTTGCCTATAAAAGATGTGCTCAGCCATAGCTCTGGTTTCAACTTGGAGCACATTTTCAAACTATAGGCATTAAAGGCTCGAGGGAACAATTAACAAATTTACACAGAATTTGGGAAACCGCCTCGATGGATTCAGACCAAGTAGATGGCGGCAATCTGAGCCATGGCAAAAAGAACGGTGTAAGGGTAAGTGGGAAACATGTAGCCTCTTCGGAGTGGGATACAAGACGGTTTGATTTGCCTATAGTCCAGACTAACTTATCTGCTCCAAGTCCCACTGACAACTCCACTATAATTTCGATTGGCCCACACTACTGGCCCACTGTCTCCACTGCACCGCAGCCCGAGGACTTCGCTTGTACTGATGAATGGAATAGAGAAGGCAACCCAGACAACCTACCTCCAGGAGCAGGTGTTTCTAGCGTTTCTAAACAAACAATGGAGGAACTGAAAAGCCTGCTGAGAGAGCGAGATGAAGACCAATTAGTTCGTCATCGCTGCCACATGCCTGGACAGAGAATCGACTGTAAACCAGATGACATACCAACTAAGTCCTTCACAACCTTCAAGCCCACTCTAGGGAGTAGTAGAACAAGAGATAATGTTTCATCTGGTCGGGAATCTGGAGGTTCTTCGAAGACAGGTGGGCATACAAATAGTCCCACCGGTTTTACGTCACCCACCAGTGAAAGACCATACTGGGTCGACCCTAGGACATCACCGACAGGTTAGTGTCCCTTTTGGAGTTCACTACCTCTGCTCTTATAGCGTCTGGTAAACTGTGAACGGATGTTAACGAATAATTCGAATTTCCGTACGCTCTGTAGATAACAAGAAGAATCCAGACACAGAATACTACGGATCCCAAAACTTCATTTCAGAGGTTGAACACATAAAGCAGCAGATCAACCGTGAGAATATAGGCTTCGTTCGCTTTGAAGCCACCGATCTCCATGGTGTATCTAGATCCAAGACTGTCCCTGCTTCCTTATTTCATGTAAATACTTCTCTATCTTCGTCCAGCTATGATTCTTTTCTTTTTTGATTGAATAAAATTTAATAAGCATCGATGACGTTAAAATGATCATCGAAATATTCCGTTGTAAAAATGTATAGTATTGATTATTACTTTTCATTGGCATCACAGGAAAAAGCAGTTTATGGTGTGCCCATGCCTAGAAGCTACCTGGAGCTGACACTGAGCCCCAAGGAAAATGAGGTTGATCATCCAGTTGCTGCCAGTTTCAACAATGATATTCTTCTGATCCCTGATCTCTCCACCTTCCGGATCCTTCCTTGGGCTGAGCAGACTGCTCGTATCATTTGCGATCCTTGTACCATCACAGGGATCCCTCTGCGTACATCTCCTCGCTTTATTGCTAAGCTGATGCTGGGTCAGCTTCAAGCCATGGGATTCTCCATCCATTCTTCTTTCACATATGAATGCTGCATCTTTGGAGTGCCGGAGCGGATGGGCTCCAAGGTCATATTTTTCCCTGCTACTACTCTACTGAGTAATCACGACATGCCTTTCTTACAGCAACTGGTGAGAGGGATGTACCACATGGGCATCAGCGTGGATAGCTTTGCATCCGCCAGCGGTCCAGGACAAATGGAGATCTGCTTCAAGCCTACATTTGGGATTGAAACCGCCGACGGTGCCTTCACCTTTCGTACTGGAGTTAAAGAATTGGCCAGAAAGTGTGACTACATTGCCACCTTCCTTACTGATGAGACCATCTACAATTCTGGCTGCCTGTCCCACAGCCTATGGGATGCCAATGGCAGGAGAAATCTTTTCCATTCAGGCACTAGCGAGATGTCCGAGATTGGTAAGAAATGGCTTGGAGGTCTTCTCCACCACTCACCAGCTCTAAGCTGCCTGATGTCTCCAGGGATAGCCTACCAGACTCAAATTTCCAAAGGCAAGTGTTCAAAGAGCAAATTCTATGCCACGTGTGGCTGCAACGACAACAGTTGTGCTTTTAACGTGAAGCTTCACTCTGGGCAGGAGACCCACATTGAGAACAAGCTTGGCTCAGCAATGGCAAACCCTTACATAGTCTTGGCAGCTACCATCGCAGCTGGATTGGATGGTATCAAGCATAACCTCTGCGCAGAACAGTTCCTTAACAGGGCTCCAGTGCAGCAAAAACAGTTTCCCATACCTGTTAAACTGGAGGATGCTTTAGTGGCCCTGGGAGAAGACGGTGTGATTCGTGGGGCGCTGGGTGAGCCATTTGTGCGTTATTTCATTGCCATGAAACGCCTAGAGATTGAGACACAGGAGACTGATACAGACAGGAACAAAACCCTGGAATACTTCATCTAGAGATCATTTTCATGTGATGAACTGGTTTCCCTGTCGGAAGTCAGGTAGAATATAATGAGGTAAAAATCTTGTATTACTTCTGAGGAACGTAAAGGGTTAGGGGTGATGGAGGGGTAGTTTTGTCATAATCCACACCTAGAGTATATAGGTCTTGCGACTGTGACTACCAAGACACCGGAAAACACTATTGTTATCTTTGAAATGCGCCATCGTTTAAAGCCTATGAAGAGCCTTTATATAAAATGGGGGAGAAAAACACACCCCCAAGTTAAATTCTTACCTTAACGACAACACAAAACTTTATAATAGTATTTATTTTCTACGAACCTTAGGCCCAGGCTCCACCACTCAGTGAGATATTCCAAATAAATGCTTTTACTTTCAACACATATATAAAGACGTTTCACCGTGCTTTCATCCTGCACGCATATTTATGTCCGTTACGGATTACAGGACAACCTTCTAAACACTTTAACCTTTGTAATCTTAAACCATAAGACAAAAATATACCTCCCTGACGGGTTGCCTTTAACCGAATTACTCCGAATTAATCTACTGGGTGAACTGGCTAAGCAAGAAGTCATTTTATTAAGGACATTTTTCGCCGAGGACCATTTCCTGAAGATATAAAGATATAAAACGCAGCAGTGACCGATTCCTGATTTCTGATCCGAAGCTCCGCATAGAGCAAAATAACTGGGAATGCAACAGATGGAAGTTGATCACTGTTTTTATTGCCAAAACAAAGCATTACGAACTACAGAAGAAGAGGTGTATGGTGATGGCGTTCACAAACGTGGTGGTTGTTATTATCATAATGTTTTTGGATTAAATGAATATTTAACCACTTCCTTGACTTTTGTTACAACAGAGTCTGATATTAGAGTTCTAGTCTGATCTAATAAAATCTACCCAAACGCATTTCTGAAAGCTCTCATGCACATAGAACGTAGACTATGTTGATTTATAAGCCACCTCTATGAAAAATGACAAACTAACAAGGTTAACTTGATGCCAATATTCTTTTATTTTGGCCAATAAGTTAGCGATTGATAAACCACTTCTGTGGTCAAATTTTTCAAATATTATCAAGCACTATACGTTTTTTTGCGATATCAATATCTAAATCATCCACTGGAAGTAACGTAACAGCTTCTTGTTTTACTTCTTGGTGGGCGTTGGGGACCTCATGAATCTGGGAGGAGTGGGGGACTTGGCACTCCTAGGTGGGGTGGGGGATTTGGGAGTCGGGGTAGGGGACTTTGCGGCTTGAGGTGGAGTTGGGGATTTAACAGACGGGGCTGGGGTAGGGGTCTTCACGGATGGTGCAGGAGTCTGGGGCTTTGAGGAGGGTGGTGCGGAGGACTTGGGTGCTGTGGTGGGTCTCGCCATCTGTCCCAACTTGGGTTCATGGATCTCCTCGCCCAGCTTGTACACACTGACGGTGATCTCCACAAACTCGCCGCCATACTTGTTCCGCACGTTGATGCTGTACTTGCCTGAATCATCCACCGTAACGGATTTAATGGTCAGGCTGGCAAACTTGCCGCTCTCGAAAGTGATCTGGTTGTGGTCGTCAGACACAACTTCCTGTTCGTTCTTGAACCAGGTGACCTCGGGCTTGGGGTCACCCCACACTGTACATGTCAAGTTCAGGGTCTGAAAAGTTGAGAGGTCAGAAAGATGTATTGTGAGGGCTGCGTGCGACTACTTTTGTTTACTTGAAACTTTATTAAGAACCCAAATGATGAAACAAACACAAAACATGATAGAATTCTTTAAGCCTGGGATTAGTTTTACTTTCCGATTAAAGTACAGGCCAGCTAAATATTACCTTGTACTCCATAATCGTGACGACGTCTGGCAGTCCACCCACTACTCTGCCACGGTCTACAGAGGACGAGAGGAGACATTTTAACATATGCATTCAGCTACACGCCTTACTCGGTGTCAAAACTGCATTGATCGTTACATAAAAAAAAACGTGAGATATTTTTAAAGCGCTGAGTTGAAAAGACTGTAGAGTTGTACGACTACAACATGATGATAGTTTTGTCGTTCTGAGTTGCGCTCACTTTTCTCTGCAAATGCTGCGGCCCTGTAAAAAAGAAGCACGACTCGTTAGCAAAAACTGTTCGGTAAAAAAAAAAACGTATGTTATTGCTGCGTATTACTGTTTCACTTACTTGAGTCGCTGGAATTCAGCATAAGCATCATTGTATGCTGTTTTGATAAGGAGAAGAAGAAAACAAAAGACACTAATACAACAATAAATCTTTTCTGCGTGAATATGTAATAATAAGGCAAATGAACAAAATACGCGATACCCAGATAACACAACACGACACCATATTAAACCGAGGAGATGGGAATAAAGCCCATGTAGGCATTCAAATAGGCATACATAGGCATTTTAAGTCATTCAATTAACAATGCATGACTTGCCTTGTCCAGAGAGGTCAAAGGATCGGGTGTGGGCAGTTTTGCCATCGTGAATCTCAATGGTGTACTGGCCCTTCTCCCTATCAGTAGGCTCACAGATCTGCATCCAGGCCATTTCGGACGTGCCTCCGATCCTCATCCTCTCCGAAGAGGCGATTTTACTTTCCCTAAAAACGCGAAAAACAAGACTCAACACTACGATCCTAAAACTCAGCCATCGACAGCCATGGCTTATATTATGATCGGGGATTATATTTGCTCGATGCACTCAGTTGAATTGAACTCGGTTAACTGCGGGTATGAGCGTGCACTTGTAAGACTCTCGGATTAACGCAAAACGTGAGTACTTGTGGAACCAGCTGGTCTTCATTTCCTCTGTGTAGTATTTCATATAGCACTGCAGTCTGATGCCCTCTGGTGTGCACTGCAACATCAGTTCAGAGGCAGAGGAGCCTGCAACAACCAGGAACCGTATTTAGAAGCCCGACCCCGTTTTATACTCGAGTATATTCTCATTCTCCATACGCATGCTCATTCGGTAAGGAAGTGTGCAACAGCACAGCGATACCGAGAGTAGATCTCCTTTTCGGCACAAAACATTCTCAATGGCTTTAAAATGACATTTCCACAATACTAAAGTTCTATAGCTCCAAATATGGCTTTGTGTATATATATATATATATACAAAAAAAATAATAATAAGATTACAGATTAATGCAAGTAAATGAAATAAAAATGAATTAAAATAGGATAAAGGCTTAGCCTTAAGTATTAGTGCAGATGTGCGAGTAAAAGCTTTCGAATGCGGTCCGTGTACCAGAAACGTGGGCGATGGCGCTGATGATATCCTCAAATACTACACGGAGAAAGAAAAAAAAGAAAAGAAAAGAAAAGGTGATTAGATTATCCAGTGAAATACGACAGAAAATAATGAACATACTGTATATGATAAAAGCATTACCTTGGCCAGAAATGTCATAAACAGAAGTATCCTTTCCACGATCATCGCTCAGCACTGCTTTGTAAATGCCCTGGTCTTTTCTGGAAAACTGTAAGATGGATTACAGTTATGTTCAAGCTTTAAGCTAAAACATTAGAAATTTTATATATATATATATATATATATATATATATATATATATATATATATATATATATATATATATATATATATATATATACACACGGATAACATTCAAGAAAAAAAAAAAAAAAGTTGAGTTCGTTACCAAGGGGATAGGAAGCGCGCAGGATCCGGACATTGGGTTGGGTGCGGCATCGAGAGTGATTTCTTCGTCTTCTTTAAACCAGGTGAACGTGGTGTCTTTCCTCACGTTGGCCAGCTAGAACACGATCGCATAACATTCTTTGAGACCTCCGGTGCAGCACAGTATTCAAGACGGCGATGACGGTCACTCTTTACATTTATGCCACCGTGTACAGGCTTCAAATAATGTTCATATAACACAGATTATTAGGTATGCTTGCTGGATGACGTAGGTGGTCCTCTGCTGAACGTTTTTAATTTACCTTGCATACAAGCTTAACGGTGCACTCGTCATCCACATGGAAAGACAGGTACTCCGAGAAATGTGGGCCTGGGTAAGAGAAAGAGTGTTCAGTATGCGTTCAGTAGGAATGTTCCGCTATTACACGACTCTGCGATAAACTGCGGAGTGGGGTGTGTTTACTGTACGCATCGTTTATAACCTTGTTTCCTCAGGTGTTCTTTTCGCTGAAATTCAGCCTCCTTCAGTGCAGTCTTGAAGACTGAAACCAAACAAACCAAAACAGTGTCACTCACTTAAACTGACGAGAACAAGAACGCAGTCGTAGCTGGACAATGCCATGTCTCACCATCTCCCACAAGCACCAGGGAGCTTTGGTTCTTGGCTTTTCCGTCATGGATCTGAAGGGTATACGTGCCCTCGTTGGCTCTGGTGAAGTGCTCAATTACCATCTGAATAACTCCAGTGGAAGCATTGTGGCTAACCTTTTGACCCTAAACTCTCACACACACACACACACACACACACACACACACACACACACACACACACACACATAATAGCACTTAAAATATAATGAGACATTTGAGAAGGCACTGAACCAAGAGTTTGATCAGTGTTGAAGGATACCGCCGTTAGTACATGTTTATGTAGTGAATATGCGCTTTGTTCTTTTCAAGTAACACTCGGTCGCAGTGAGGAGGTCATGGTCATGCGCGGGACGTGCTCTCTACCTCGGAACTAGTGATCTCCTTATCGTTAACGATGAACCTGTAGGACGCAGCAGAGGACAGCTTCTTGGCCTGCAGCCAGAAACGCACATGACCCTTCTCGAGAACTTCGTAGTTCAGCTCTGTCTTCAGGGGAACAACTGAAATCCCAAAGAAAACAAACAAGTCTTTGTGTGTACAAAGTAGGTGCTGTAAGTGGGGAACAACAACAACAACAACAACAACAATTAAAACAGATATCTGTACTAACTTGGATGTCTGATGTTGTAGCTGAGGTCGAGCATTTTATTGAGTTCTAAAAAGGAGAGAATAAATCCGATTTAGAGGGACATTATACAAATCTGAAATGGGGGAAGACCAAGTCCTCAATTGGACCTCCGTCACATACCCTCCTCCTTGAGGCTGTAACTAGAGGACACTCCTTCTGTATCCGTCACAGCCACTGAGTAGAGACCCAGGTCGTCCTTCTCAGGGTTGATAAACGTCAGCTTGGAGCTGCAGGCAACACAGTTACACGGTTAGTTCTTACACCAGTAAGACCTGGATGCTTAATATAGTTAAGATGTGTAGCGCAACGCACGTTCTTCCGACAGCTGAGGCGGTGACTCTCTTGGATTCGGCGATTTCTTTGTAGGACTTGGACCAAACAAACTTGGAGTGCTCAGATGTCTCGCAAGCCTCGAAGGACAAGAAGATATCTCCAGTCTCCTCATCCACACCACAGACGATCTCCTTCGTACCTTAGAAACAGTCGCACACGACGAATAAAATATATTTCAAGGACGAGTACGCATCATGAACGAATGATGAACTTGAGCGTTAAAAAAAACCCTCCTAAAACTATAATGAGTGAATTTGCTTTTAAACGATAGAAAGGCAAAGTTACCTGGCAGAGCTTTAACACACACAGCCTCAGACACGTCTGAGGCCCTTCCTTTACCCGAGGCATTCGCGGCACATACTTTAAACACATACGAAGCTCCTGTCTCCACACCGGTCACCTACATGACAAAACATAGCCAAACTGAGGACATGTAAAAAAAATTATGCAAATTTTGAATCTGATGGTCGTGACACGTCTCAAAAAAAGTTGGGACGGGCGCAACAAAAGGCTGGAGAAGTAAGTGTTAGTAAAAAGAAACAGCTGGAGGAACATTTCGCAACTAATTAGGTTAACTGGCAACAGGTCAGTAAGATGACTGGGTATAAAAAGAGTATCTTAGAGAGGCGGAGTCTCTCAAAAGTAAAGATGGGATGGAATCTGGATGGAAGCAGATGTTGCTCTAAAACCTGTACATACCTTTCAGCATTGATGTCGCCTTTCCAGATGTGCAAGCCGCCCATCACATACGCACTCATGCACCATCAGCGACGCAGGCTTATGAACTGAGCGCTGATAATTGGGTTTGTGCGTCAATTGACACAAGGGGAAATGTATTTATACATTTTTTTTGCTAGAGTGGGTGTGTACCTGTATTTTCCGATTTTTTTTAATGACCTGTTCACTCACTGAGGTTGCCAGATTTTTCCTTATTAGTGCATGAACGTTTCACTTGTGCATACGACACTACCTTGAAACCTTGCCTTGCCTTGAAGAACACATACCGTGCAAGGGGAGGAATAAAGCACGGTTTATATAAGGGAAACGAGAGCCTAAAGACGTATACTGGGAATAGATTGAGGTTGATGAACCGTGAGTCGTGGTGATTTGTCATCTTTGCAAGTTTGTCTCAAGCTGGAATCCACCCACATTAAGTGGCTGCCAGCCGAGAAAATAGCACCGGTGTATATATATCGGATCCTAATAATAACAGAGAGGCAGGCGGACCAAAATGAGTCCAAATAAAAACACTGACTCCTAACAACTATGATGATGACGATGTCGAAAATGTGAAGCTTACGGATGGGTTAAATAAACAAACCAACAAATAAATAAATAAAACTGTGGCTGCTGTTGGGAGCTGCAGCAGAGTCATGAATAATTCATACAATCATTTATTCCATAAGTTCATTTTTAGTTGTCCGTTACCTTCAAGTAACAACGGTTCACGGCCTCAGCATTGACTGCCACAAAGTCAGAGGATCCCTTCTTGGCCATTTCCAGAAAGTAACCCGTGATAGGACTGGCCCCAGTGTAGACTGGAGCCTTCCACCGCACCAGGAGCGAATCATCTCGCACCTCCCAGAAACTGATGTCATATGCAGGGCCTGCAGGTGTGAAACAGTGTAAGGAAACACCTAAGGAGGAAACTAACCTGTTCTAACTGGTAGCTCATATTCTAAACCAATTACATTTTTTTTTATAAAGATGCTCTTTTACTTAAAAGTCGCAGTCGACCCTGTAAAAAAAACAAAACAAGAAAAAAAATGAACGAATGCTACGCGTGCTTTTGCTCATCGCTCATCGGGATAACGACAGATATTCAAATCATTGTGTTGCTTTATTAATCGAGCACTTTACCATTACTGTACTATTATTACCAGTCTTCGATCAATTACTCTCAATATGTGGATATGTCTGTCCGTATTCTGATTGGACAGGCCACGGATACTCACCAGGCTCAGGCATGGTCCAGGCCTCACAGGCGAATGGCACGCTGGGCTCAGATGCCAGACCGACACCGGCCATGTTTCCAGCTTGAACTTTAAACTCGTAGAAGTTTCCAGCGGTCAGATTCTCCACCTGTGTGTCGAGTAAAACAGAAGCATATTCACAGAGATGCATTGCGCACAGTGTATATACGCCATCAATCTTCTAGTAGCCATGTTTTGACTGGATATCAGCTAACCACACCGTGAAAATACCCACGCCCGAGACGACATCTTCCGAATATGCTTCATAATATGTCAGAACTGCTTACCTTATAAACCCTGCTAGTGGCAGGTCTTGAGCTGACCTCCTTCCACAGCACAGAGTCCGCTTCCCGTTTGTCCAGGAAGTACGACGTGATCCTGCTTCCACCGGTGTGTTTAGGGCGTTTCCAGGCGAGGGTCATGGAGGCTCCGTCGCAGCTGAGCAGAGTGATGGCGTACGGGGCAGAGGGCACCGCTGAAAAGCAACGAGACCGAGTTAAGCGACGGGACGCATGTCTGTTACGTGATTGGACTGCTGGATCAGAAAACTTGAACCGCAACGAGGTGCTTGATTCTAGATAGCATTCAAGGGTACAAGCATGGACTTGAGTCCACATCCACACCTTAAAACCGTGTGTGAATCATGTCAGTGGAGAGACAGTCGATAATAATCAATCAATAAATGAAAACGTGGGGTTATTGAATGGTAAAGAAAAGCTGACTGGAGAGTGAGTTTAGTTGTGCTGTTGAGGAACGCATATAAAACTCACATACCATAGTCCACTCCTCTCTCTGTGTGAGACAACAGAAGAATCGATCGAATTCATCTCTCATTCCACAACAGCATAGTTTGCATTGAGAGTGATACAGGAATCTGCGTTAATACAGTTGCGCTCATAAATTTACACACCCCTCGCAGAACCTGCTAAATGTTAACAATTGTTTTTAAAAATAAGAAGGATCGTCCGCGTTGCATTTATTTATTTATTTATTTGAATTTAGTTCTACCCTGAATGAGCTATTTCGCGTAACAGGTGTTTACATCTAGTCCACGAGACAAGATAATAGCTGAATTTACACACATGAACCAGTTCAAAAGTTTACACACGCTTGATTCTTAATCCCGTGTGTGGTTACCTGGATGATCCACGTCTGTGTTTATGTTCTGTGAGAGTTCTTCACGAGTCCCTTGTCTGTCCTGAGCAGTTAAACTGCCCACCGTTCCATCAGAAAAATCCTCCAGGTCCTGCACGTTCTTTCCTTTTCCAGCATCTTCTGCATGTTTAACCCCTTTCTAACTATCGCTATATGATGTTGAGATCCGTCTTTTCACACCGAGGACGACCGAGGGACTCGTACACGACTACTACATAAGGTGCAAACGTTCACCGATGCTCAAGAAGGCGACACGATACATTAAGAACCAGGGGGGTGTAAACTTTTGAACAGGAGGATCGGTGTAAACTCTTATTAATTTTTCCATTTAGCACTGCCCTTAAGAAGCTACATAAGATATCTACAGAAGACAAAATAATTTAAAATGAAAGAATTTACACCAATCATACCGTCTCACTTATTATTATTATTTATATTTTTTTAAATTATGAACATTTTGCAGATTCTGCACGGGGGGGGGGGGGGGGGGGGGGGTGTGTGTGTGTACATTTATGAGTACAACTGTACATACATACATACATACATACATACATACAGTATACAATAACAAACCGCCATCGATAATCTAATAATCCACATGAAAACATCTGCTTTACTGTTTTTTTTAGCATGTATTTGCATTGGGTGCAACTTAACCAGTAGCAGATGAACATAAATGAAGAATATAACCCAAAGAAATCTGGCTACATGCTTACCAAGAGCAGCGTCAATGAAGAGTGGAGTGGACTCCTGAGACTCTTCACTCAGACCATAGGCATTCACTGCCTGGACACGGAATATATACGTATCACCAGGAGTCAGGCCATGGACCACAAACCTGTCCAGATACATATTTAACCTTAGTTTACACTTTTAAAGAAGCGAGGCGTGTGAGAAAAACAAATCCGTGTGTGTGTGTGTGTATAAAGATATTACCTGGTGTGCTTGTAGGGTCTGTGATTGCAGGGCGCCCAAGTCTTGGAGCCGACAACACAGCAATCCACATAATAACCCATGAGGTTTTTGCCCTGTTTGGGCGGATCCCACTGCACAAACGCAGATGTTTTGGTGTTTCTAGAAGCGAAGACCTTACCCGGAGCCGAGGGAACTCCTGCAGGAAAACGACACATGAGAATAATACCAGCGGAATCATGGAGAAGAAAAAACAAACAACCCCAGATCAAAGCAATGTTAATTATACTCCTGCTTTGATACTGGGATGTCTGGGAAGCTGCGTTCAGCGTTTGTGTTTGAATTCGTCCCGTGATACTTGACTTTCCTTCTTTCCGAAGAGAGCGGTGACGCGAGACAGATTGAAATGCAAAGCAGTATTATAACGCAAACCTTCTCACATGGTGACTGCAGAAGCCTTTAGAGGAGGCTGTGCCGTTGAGGTGAGGTGTTCTCAAACTGGAAAACACCGACATGCTTTGTGTTTGAGTGACGCAGCCTGAACGTACGATTTTCATGCGGTTTTCACGTTAAAATTCAAATCAGTGTGAAACTGGCTTCTGGTGGTGGTGGTGGTGGTGGTGGTGGGGGTGTGTGTGACATGGCTACATGGTTATATTGGTCCAAATACAACTATAGTGAGCGTCTGTCCTCTTCATGATATGTTCATAACCAAAACGTGGTGATTCATACATACCGGTGCTTGGAGCGCAGCCTGAAAAATATGTCATGAGACAAGTTTATCAAAGAAGCTCTTGAAGACGAATCACAGAAATTTCATCTGTGGTTAGAAACGTAAAGAAAGCCGTGGCTGGGCTTTCCGTAGTAATATAATAAACCTTCCAAAATATTAACGCTTTCTCCATCTTAATTTGACTTTTGTCTCAGGACGGTGTTTACGATTAAGGAAAAGCCGCTTACCGTAAGCGTCTGCCTTCTGGATGAGAGCCGAGGGCTCCGATGGTTCGCTCGGGCCGTACTTGTTGACTGTGATAACGCGGAAACGGTACGCTTTCGTGGCCTCCAGATCGTAAAGAGGGTAACGTGGCGAGCGGATTTGTACGCCCGTGTTGACTCTCTGCCACGAGTTACTGTCACCCAGCGACTGAGGTGAGGGACAAGCGCAAAGTCAGCCGGGGCAAAGAGCAGGTCGGGGAAGAAAATGATTCCTGCAGTGCTTTAGAAATGCTAAGACACTAGCATGCTATTAATATATAATAACTGCTGACTCAAACATGAATACACATAGAACAGCTCTAAGGTCTTAGAATCATATCAGTTATTAAAGAGTCGAAAGAAGCAGACTTCCTGTTAGAACACTTCCTCGAGTCGGCGATTAGTGTTTTTTTTTTACGGGAACCGAGTTCGACTCGTGCGTTTACCGTACGAGCCCCGTTTAACAGCCTGAAAAGCTAAACAACCGCAGACGTACGGTACACACACTCACACACCTTCTCAATGAGGTACCACACAGTTGCCCGTCCTCGGGGAATGGGTGGCTTCCAGCTCAGAACAATATACGTGTGATTTATTTCAGTAGCATGCACGTCTGTCGGGGGCTCCGGCAACGTAACGTACGCTAAATAAGAACAGATCAGGGATTGATTTGGAAATAGAACTTCATACATTTTACTACATTTATTTATTTTTTTTTTTTGCAATGATTCTTATTGGACAAGGTAAATATTTGGTTTAGATTACTCTTCAACTGTATTTGGAGAAGAAGAAAAAAAAAAAACCCCAACTAAACAGTTAAATATACACTACCGGTCATTCTTTATTTTTGATTATTTCCCGACATTTTAGAAGAAGAATAAAGTCATCAAAAGTCACAATTGGAACTATGGGAATTATGTTGTGATTAAAATAAATAAATAAATCAATCAATCAAAGATAATGTACTATTTTAGCATCTTCAAATTGTTATATCGCAGCAAACCAGTGACTACATTTCCCATACTGCACTGCGGCCTACAAACATGGCCGCCATGGACTGCGAATCCCAGAACACACACACACACACACACACACACACACACACACACACACACACACACACTCATTCCAATCACGCACACCTGCATCCAATTCACAGCACTCACAACCACGCTATACAAGAGACTTTGTGAACACTATGACGTCGCGAAGTATTGCGCTCAGTCTAGCCTTATCTCATGGTTGCGTTTCTGGTCATGGACCGCGTTTGTTTACGGCGATTCTCTGTTCTGCCTAGGTTTCCATGTTTCACTGGTCGTTTGACCCTAGCCTGCCTTGCACTGTGTTTCCTACTTGATCCTTTGTACTTCGTATCGGTTCTATTAATCTGCCATACCTGCGCTTGCTTCCGTCTCAGCCTCCGTCACATGACACAAAGCAGACCCACTTTTTTGCCTAGAATTTCCACAAATGAATTCTTGGCATTTTCTCGAGGAATTTCCCCGAGATGCGTTTTAAACAGTATTACAGGACTTCCCACCTACGCTGGACTCTTGTCGGCTGCTTTTCGGAATATTTCGCTCCGAGTCGTGCATTTAAAACAATATATTATTTTTGCACATAAAATGTTCGTTTTCTAACGAAAGAAACGGGTATGTCGGCGATGAGATTTTTGTCTACGACGCGCCGATTTCAACCATTTAATCTCACACCTTCAGATCAAAACGTCTCAAACGTCACGAGAAACATTTCAGCCGGGTGTCCACAAACTTTTGACCGGGAGTGTATAAAACTTTTCTAAGCCGTAAAAACGTTTGCATAGATCACCGAATTTGTCTTATTCCAATGAATACAACGGTATTTAAATCATAATATCAACAAACAGATTAGGCAGTTAAAGCAAATGCCACCAAGCGTTTACCTTGTCGTCAAAATGATGACATTTAAAACGATAAAAATAAATCGATTAAAGTTCACCAAAGATATTAGCTAGATGATTGCACTCAATTTTAGGAAAGCGTTTATTGTGAGGATGAACTTTTCCGTGAGCTGACACAAGACGTGGGGAATGTTAATGACGGTTAAACTGATTGAGGTTTAGTTTTTAAATGAATAATTAATTGCGAGACCAGCCAAAACCTACTGATATATCAAACAGACCCACTGTAAACTATATATAAAAAAAATTTCTTCAAAAGCTTCTTTGATGAATAGGATATTATTGAGTATACATAACCTTATCTCCAATGCTTCATATAGTCGTCATTAATGCGTGCGATTTCAACACCGTACTGTATGAGACCTCGACGGTAAGAATGTATTTCATCATCATGGTGGCGAATGAATTACTCGAAGTAATGTGCGATTAATAAAAGAATATAGAATCTAAACCAAGGATCTTCAGTGATTAAGGCACAATAGGTACTGACTGCTCTTTATGCTGTACGGATGAGATGTTCCAGATGTTAAGATGACTCGTTTAAGACAGCGTGATATAACAGACTGGATGAGCATGCAGTTCAGTCGATGAAAAAGATTCAATGATGTATGAGGATTAGTCTTTTTTTTTTTTTATGCTAGGACAAATGTGACATTAGTGTTTGTTTGAAATGAGTTAGTTGAGATTAGCATATCATAAAGGTACCTCCTTGCAGTTCCTCCTGTCGAATTGCGATATCATACTTCCCCTGGATTTTAATCACTGTTGTGACAGTAAAGAGAACTCGGTTCATTTATCCGGGAGGGTAATTTTTTACATATTTAATCACGTAAACACAAATATAATACGGCTCGGAATATCATGACGTGTGATGGCGGTGTGCGAGGTGTAAATGTAGAAATGCAATCATGTGTTTTTAACCAACGAGGATTCGGTGAATAGTGAAGTCCTGGGCTTTAATATCTACAAGCCACACGCTCCTTTTGCTCCAGGCCTTACCCCGAACACCCTGAACCGAAACGATGTGGGCAGATCGAAACCCTGCTGGATCGGTGCCGTAAGTCAAGCCCTACCTTCCACGTCACTTTCCACGTCGGCAGCGGTCACTCCAGAGGACATCCTGGAGGGCAGGCTGATACCCGCGCTGTTCACAGCCCGGACCCGGAAGTGATAGGAATCCCCCTCGGTGAGCCCATCCACAGGAAGCTTGCACACCTTAACGGGAGTGCTGTTGCACTGGACCCAGTCCTTAGTTCCAGACTTGCGTCTGGTGAGGATGACAGGAAATTCCATATTAAAATATATATATATATATAAATAATAATAATAAAATCATACTTATAGCAATATCTTATATTAACTTGCCACCGATGAAAACACAATGTGCTAACCTATCCACAAAGTAACCAGTGATAAGTGGCTCATTAGTGGTGTTGGGAGGCTTCCAGGAGACGAGGACATAATCCTTACTGGCATCAGAGACTGTGACGTCCATGGGAGCTCCTGGGGCTCCGGCTACTGAGGGCGCGGCGTCTGTAAACACAAACAGAAAAAGAAAAGATAGAAAAGATCTCTCTCTTTTTTTTTTCTTCTTTTCTTCAGATGCTTCTTTGATAAGAAGGATATTATGAAGTATATTAAGTATAAATAACCTTGTCTCTAATGGTTAATGTAGTGGTCATGGATTCGGTGAAGTAATGCATAAATACATAAGCATATAGTTAATGCTGATACAACAGAGCATCCTGGATGTTATCAATGATTATCAACGGGCTAACAATGAACTAGATAGAAAGTTGTGACTTTCCCAGGACGTCTCTGCGATGCTGAATAGAATGTGTTGAAGTTGCTGTTTATAAAGGTACAAGTATTTCTAGACTTATAACAGTCTTTCGAAGTTCAAAGAAACTGCGTTTCAACATCGTCATTCAGTGGAGCTTTTATTTTCTTCGTTGCAAGCTACTGTTGCCCGTGAACTTTACTACAGTGATGACGTATAACAGACTAAAAATTAAACTAAAAAGGTGCACGTCTGTAACAAACCCTTGACAAACAGGTAGGCGCTGTGTTCGGTGGTTCCATCCTTGGTCCAGACGCGCAGCGTGTACAGACCCTCATCATCCTTGTTCAGGTGAGGCAGAGTCAGCTTGGCAGCCCCACCGCCGACATACATCTCAGCCCATCTGGATGGTGTCAGCAGGGTATCTAGATGTGCGTACACACACCCAGTTAGGCGAGGCAGACCCTCAGATCTGAGGGGATTTATCTTACAGGCACGGTGGGGAAAAAAAAAACCTAACAGATTTGAGTTAAGTTCAACGTACTTACCATCTCTGTACCACATAACCTCTGGTGGCAGATTAGGAAGGTCAGGTACCACCACCATGTTCGCCACCAGAGTCAACGACTCGCCCTCCGTTCCAAACGTCACTCCAAACCTCTCGAGCAGGGTCACTTCCAGCTTGCTACGCTGGATATCAAAAGGCAAGGGTGCTAGGGAGGATTAAACAGAGAATACAAAATACAAAAAAAGTTTGATTCCAGCGTTACCACTGCGGCTGAATACGGTTCGTCTGGAAAACTGAAGCCGTCAGAGATGTCTTACTCATAAACATTAGTTAATAATCATGTCGTTAGCTATAGTTACGTAAAAACACTGCTTTAATATTCTGGGAAAAGCGTTGTAGTAAAGGGTACAGCCTTAATCCTGTTTCATGTCATGGATACGCAGTATCCATCCATCTTCTACCGCTTACTCCTTCTTCAGGAAGAAGGGGGAACCTGAAGCCTATCCCAGGGAGCATCAGGCAGAAGGCGGGGTAGACCCTGGACAGGGTCCATCACAGGGCACACTCACACACTACGCACACTTTAGACACACCAATCAGCCTACCATTCATGTCTTTGGACTGGACCCGGCGGGAATCAAACCCCCGACCCTGGAGGTGTAAGGCGAACGTGCTAACCACTACGCCACCGTGCACACCCTACATGCAGTATATGTTGCGATGTTGCATTTACTGCACATATTACTTTGGTCATATATATTACACGGAAAGATTTTGCAACTGAACATTATATTGAAGGAATCATTATTTAAAGCAAGTGCATTACCTATATGTGCAAGCATCCAGGTCTTGAAGTGGGGTCTTATTAAAAAAAATAATAATAATAATAATAATAATAATAATAAAAAAAATATATATATATATAAAAAATAAAAAAAACCCAAACATTTTTATTGGGTTACTGTTTGTTTAGAGTTTGGCATGTTCAATACAGCAACCGTGAACACTAGACTTACCTCATAATGGTATCGTATGTTGGTATTTTGTTTTTTTATTGTAATTATGGGTAAATGAGCACAGTATCGGACCGATACCCAATAACCAGTATCAGTATCAATGCATCTGATTTAAATAAAGTGAGGATAAATATAGATGACAAGCCATTCGATGTTTGCCAGGCTCTTAGAGTGAAAACTAGCATCAGCTGTAAACAAAGCATATTTTCCATGACTTATCTAGCCCTTATAATGGGACACAGGGTGACAGAGGATGTTATTTGTAGCTACTGATCTCAAGGAGGCTCTTCAGATCTGGGTGTTAGCCAGAACTTCTCACCTTGGCCTGGAAGATAAGAGCTCTCTGCAGCCCCAGATGGTCCTGCGTGAAAGAATAACAAACCAGTCGGCAACAGTAATGCAGACAGAAGAAAAGTGACACGAGGACAGGAGGTTAAAAAGGGGCGAAGAGGAGAAAATCTTACTTCTCACACAGACTGTGGCCTTAGAGATGGCCTTTCCCTGAGAGCTGGTAGCCACAGCGCTGTACACAGCAGAATCAGCTATTGTGCATCTAAAAAGGAAAGGACGAATGCCTATTAAATGACATTCACGGGTACAAACGAATGTCTTAAACAGGATATATCGACCAACATTGAATGAAAGTCTTTCATTGTCAGGCTATTTAAAAATATTGTACACACATTTAAGTGAGATACTTAACTAGTGGTGTGACGATACGATTCGATTCATGATCCTGGGTTTATGATTTTGATTCAATTCAGATTCTAAGAATATTTCGAACAAAATTTGAATGAAGCAACAGGAATACTGAAAAGAATCGTAAGCGACACAAAACAAGGCGCATCTTTTTGTTTGTATAATCCGTAACAAATCGAAAATCGCTACAGACAGAGGATTAATATTATAAGCAAGAGTACTACAGGTACACGATATCTTAAAATGAAATGAATTAATTCTCCCCCAAATTTTAATAAACTTATGGGAACTATCGACTGAAACATAATGAGCTCCGCAGCAGAAATAGAGCTCCAAAGTCGGCTAAAATGCCCGGTTTCTTGTTTGAAAACGACAAGGGAGTTCTTTTTAACCGTAATAACATGGCCGTGTGACCGCAGAACGTATAATGCGTGTCGGTCATTGCAGTGTGGAGCTGTTCGGGGATCGGACTTCGCGAGTGCAAATCTCGCAGACTCTCCGCGAAAGAACGCGATCACATGCCCTCTCTATATTTACCTCTATGGGTTGCACAGCTGTGACTGTTAAACAGTGCGACTGCATTAACGGCATAATTAATAGAATGCTGAATTCCACCATTATGTAAATCGCACATTTTCACGATGCACGCAATCACGTTTTTGCATTACGATGCATCGTGTCGTGATGTATTGTTACACCCCTATATTTAAGTGATTCACTCAGACGTCTTTCTCAGAGCCGACCAAACATCAAATTGGTAATGTGATAAATATACTGATTTTGTAGGCACCAATATTCGTTACATGCCATTTTAATTGTATAGCGTTGTCACAAAGCAGCTTTACAGATATCCCGGTGTAGATTTATACCGAGAGTCGTAACGAGCAAGCCAGGCTACCGTGGAAAGGAAAGGAAACCCATCCCCTTTTTGGCTGGCCGTGTATAGTGGGATTATAAATCATTACGCTTCCACAAAAATCCAGGTTAGGTTTATCCACTGAAACAGGGAAAGATTTAGCCGTAAACTGCTTTTGGGAAACGCGAACTTTGGGAGCGTCCACAACAATAAAACATAGTGTAAAGCTGACCCGTCTATAACGTTCTCGAAAATGCTCTAAACTGTCTATTCAATTTGTTCTACAACCTTGCAAAGAACAAAGTCAAACAGTTAGAAGAAATCCCTTCCAAAATCCGTACGTCTTTGGAACGACCTCCGACGGCGTTCGAGTACCGTTGCCTAGGTGCAAGGGTACAACACGGTACAGAACATGATCCCCCGCAGCTAGAGCACACTGGACTGGGAGAGTGATCTTAAAAATGCAGTGCTGGTTTTGAAGGAGAGGCCAGGGTGTGAGAATAGAAAGAAGAAATGTGACCTTCAGTCTGCGCTGCCTATTTTAAAGTCTCTCAGCTGCCTCGGCACCAAAAACCCACAGTTTCCTTGATCACCAGGCAACCCTTCCTTTCATTTTCAAGTCGTTTTGGGTTGTTTTGGGAAGACTGAGGGAAAGAGCGCTTTAGAAACAAATCGCTTCTTTTGAACTTGAAAGAGCATTCGCTTGACTGGTGACACGGCCAGAGAGAGTCTCACTACTGTCACTTTGGAGTGGACGGGACTCAGATGTCAGGCATTCCGGCATTAAATGACACACAGCTCAGCAGTAAGGAACGAACAGCTGAAGTGTCTTGTAGATGACGGAAGGTCCAATCCGAGACCAAATAAGAAACTTTCACTGTGACAGAGACGCCATTCACTCGCTCTGGCTAAAGCAGAGTGCGAGTGCAAGTTCGAGTCTATGCACTCTGAGAGCTTGTAGTGAAGGTCCAGTCTTTTCTCGGCTTCGGTTCTACATGTTTGATGGCCAATTTTTTTTTGTGACTGCCTTTTGATTAGCCAGGCTTTTGGAGTTTGTGTCTTATGAAGCTCTTGAATGGTTTTTACATTCATGGCATTTGGCAGACACTCTCATGCAGGGCGACTGACATTTTTGTATATAAATGAGCAGTTGAGGGTTTAGGCCCTTGCTGAAGGGCCCAGCAGTGGCAACTTGGTGGTGCTGGGATTTTGAACTCACGATCTTCCAATCAGAAGTCCAATGTTTTTATCACTGATCTCTCTCTCTCTCTCTCTCTCTCTCTCTATATATATATATATATATATATATATATAGGTTTAATAATGTTATATATGGTTTATTGTAATCCTATAACAGGAAATACCAGACCAATTTGTTTACAGTGAAGACATTGTCACTTGGTAAGATAAGATGACTGCTGGGATAAGTTCATACCTGCTAATAATCAGACTGTGAACTCCATATTTGTTTTCGATTTTGTATTTTCCGGGTGCACTCAGAGGGTCAACGGGAACGCCACTCTTATACCTGCAAATGTACAAGACAGTCGGAGATCGTGAGGACCGCATGGACGGTACGTCCTAATTAGCATTTTAACATAGTGTGAGAGTAAAATAACTTTCTTTAAAGAGAATTTTTCACATCGGATGACTAGAATCGTTTGCATTTAAAATACAAGTGCGCTGGATTCCTAGATTCTGTGAAAAAAAAAAAAAAGGGTTCCTCCAGGGTTAACTGTCTAAAGGGGTTTTAATGGAAACCTTTTCTGAAACTCAGTAGTAGGTTTCTACATTGAAACTTTCAAAGTTCCTGAAGAAAGACATCTAAATTTTTTACATTTTACTACGAATCTGAAACTCAGTTGAAATAAACAACAACAACAACAACAACAACGTGTTGCCAGTACTTAATAATAAAGTACTAACCATTGGACGATGGGGGTGGGGGTGCCAGAGACAGTGCAGAAGAGCTTGACTGGAGTCTTCTCCCACACAGTATGAGATCTCAGACCCAACAGGAAGTCTGGGACTTTAGGAATCTCAATAGGAAGCTCTTTCCTGATGTACTTCATTGCTCTCACCTGTGACAGACGGACGAACAGCCTATTCAAAATGACTGCCGTTGGTAGAACAACAAGCCTGGATGGACATTTTCAATTAAAATGTTGGAAGAGTTAAAAGTCGCAGAACCGCCACTCTCGTAAAGTAACGACGAAAATATTCTACCGTCAATACGTCCTGAAGAGTCGCGGGTTGCTTCAATACACGTGTTTCTCCGGCAATACATTATAATATAATAAAACATAAATATAATAAATCTTAAAATCTGAAGGAAAGGGATTCACCTCATTTGTAATCTCAATATTCAGCACTTGCTCGTGAGTGGAAACCCTCATCCTGTGCAGCTCTTCCTGCAGGGAAGTCAGATTTCTCTCAAGATGAGAGGACACACGCTGATACTCCTCCATTCCTTCAGGTTGCCTACAACACCAATACACACACACACACTTTGACATGTATGCAACGCTGGTAAACTGGTATGAAACGTAGATGCTGGATTCACATCTGGTACATTTTTACCGTCCTTCTCTCCATATACACAAACGCAGAGGAGCAAACGGTTGTTTCTACGAGAATCTGATCCATCATCAAGTGTACATGTGTGACAGTGCAAAGACAAACGACGAGCAAGGACAATAAATCACATACTGCAGCACAGTACAATGAATCCGTACAGGACAGTACAAGGACAATACGTGCGCTGGACAATAAGGGACAACAAAAGCATCGTTCAGTATTCATACTGAACACATACTACAGTATATACAACACTTAGCTACATTTTAGTCTGAATTACGTGTTCGAATGTACAAACACGGTGAGAGAACATCCATTCGTCCGTACATTACATACAGTGAAGAAGTTACAGTGCAGAAGGGATATTGTTTATACCTACAGTTAATCTGGATACTGGTGCAGGTTCAGGTGTTTTCTGACACTCTGAGGCTCTTAAAATAGCCTCCTGAATGGTAACGGCTACATCTGCTAACAGTCTCACCTCGTTCTGAAGGCTGGCACCGTATAGGCTGGTTCCGCCATAACCTCAGTGGCCTCGACCTGCTCCTTCTTCGTCGACTTGGTGCTTGATTTCCTGTCCAAATACCAACAAACACCGTGCGTTTTATAACACACGCAATGGAACAACAGCTACAAGCGCGGCTTTAAAGCAGCTTTTTGTTTTATTATGGCGGTCGCCGCTGTGCCGTTACGTGCTTACAAAGCCAGGTTTGTTTCGGTAATAGACAGCAATGTATTTCTGAGCAGACGTCGGGATTACAATAAAGCAACGAGAGGGTTGATACAAAAAAATAATAAATGACCATTTAACCTATATAAGCAAACCCCAAATTCAATCTTCATTCAAAGAGCTACAAAAAGTCATCTGGGGACCTAAAACGGTAAAACGTTTGAACGCACATACGTTCTATATGCCCAAATGTGTGAGGACACCTGACCGTCACACCCACATGTGCACGTTTTAAACATGGAGTTGGCCCCCTCTTCGCTGCCACTCTTCTGGGAAGGTTTTCCATTAGATTTTGGAAGATCTAGGTCTGTTGGGATTTGTGCTCATTCAGCTACAAGACGTCCTCAAGTGAGGAGGACGGGGTGCAGTTGGTGTTCCAGTTCATCCCAAAGGTGCTCAGTGGGGTTCAGGTAGGCGTCCGTGCAGGAAACTCAAGTTCTTCCACTTGGTCTCAACCTTGGCAAACCATATCTTCATGGACGTCGCTTTGTACACAGGGGCATTGTCGGGATGAGACAGCATACAAACCAATGTGTGCTTCCAACGTTGGTGCAACAGCTGTGTGGGAAAGAACCCCTTATTAGGTGTGATGGTCAGGTGTCCTTAAACCTTTGGCCACATAGTGTACGTTAATGACCAGTTGCATTTTAATCTCCTATTCTTGTCTTATTCTCTTACTGGGAAGTGATGCACATGCATTATGCGAGGCCACCTAACTGACTTATGCATAACGTTGGTCAAAGACAAATTCGAAACTTTTAGGAAACACCCCAGGAGCAGTAGGTGCTATCATTAATTCATATTCTTTTCACAAATTTTACGGGGTTTAGAGACTTTTCAAGAACGTAGAGCATTATAGCGTCTTTCTTTCATCAAGGACCAGCGACTCTAGGCTCAGCCTCTGCCAAGTCACTAGGCTTCTTGAAAGAGTGCAAAGGGAAGCAGCATTAGTTACAGCCAACGCTGTAAGCCTATTAAGCCATCTAGGTACACACTCAGCAGCGTTCAGTCCAGTCCAGCTGATGTCCCATACCTCGATGAGATCTGCTGCTTTGAGCTGGAATACTGATGTCCAACCCGTGTCTGTGTTTTCTGATAAAACGGCATGGCCCTCGTCGGCATGTCAGGAAAACTTCAAACAAAGACCTGACAATCACACCATACGCTACTGAACACTGAACATAGCTCGATACATTTTGTTATATATAGATAAATTTTAAATAATTGGTTTAGAGTCTATATTCACTTATTAATCTAGATCGGGTTCTAGTTTCTAGATTAAAGTTCGGCACACACAAATGCTGCTTTTCTGAATTGATATGATTCTTGTTCAAAAACATTCTAATTATTCCAACTTCATCAAATTTAGAATAATGGTAATGGTGGAATCGGACGGCAACATGACGAAATGGCAAAAATATTACGTCATGACACGTTTTCACCGGGCACAATATGCATCATGGTGTTTTGCTAACAACAGGGCCATGGTTAAGAGGAACAAACAAAAATACTATCACGTCATATATATATATATATATATATATATAGTTACATATAACTATAATTGTTTCATTGAATGTCTCCAAACTAATTTCGAAAAACAGAAGGGAAAATGAAACATTAGGGACAAAAATAACATTTACAAGTCACGGTGATTAACAATCCGTCACTATAATCACTATAACAGTACGATGATATGTGCGATACACTGCGAAAACCTAATGAGATGGAAGTTATCATGATTATAGATATTACATTATAATGTCCTATCACCCAACATCACAGTTTCCAGTGCATCCCGGTATAAAATGATGTCGTTAACGTGTCTGCTTAGATCACGGAAGACTTCTGTAGCTTATCGAAATTAAGTAGGCAATGTTTTTATGCCAAGGTCTACACTTGGAAGTAATGTATGTCCTCACTATCCATAAGACGAACATTTATACCACAACACCATTGATTTATCGATTCTGATTGGTCAGAAGGGTGTTTAGTCTTTTATTTCCTCCCCCATAACAACTCATTTGGTAATGCCTTAGCTGTAAGAGAGACACTCAACATAAACTCACAAAAAAAAGAAAAAGAAAAAAAAGTCTGTAATTGTTTATATGGTGAAGCTTCGTGTGAGGAGACTTTTATTGATCATTTCTGGAGCATTTTGGAGTCTTCAGTGGTTGGTAACCGCTAGTAGTGACGCTGTTCGTTTGAGTTTCCGACATGGGAAAGTCGTCAGGATGGACAAGCAGTAAGATGCAGTGTTTAAAAATAAATAAATAAATAAATTTTTACCAAAGTTTGAGAGCGAGAAAAGAAAGGAAAGGTTTTTGTTATAATAGAAATTAACCTGTTTCATGGACGTTCCGCAATATTATTCTATCGCTTATTATATTTCTGAAGTTAATCCGATTCGGTCTGATTACAGAACGCCGAGCCGGAGTCGGAAAAACGCGGATGATCGAGCAGCTCAACCGGAACCAGCTCTGCAAGCACGACTTGAGCAGAACGTTTCACGGCGTGTTCAGATTTTATTTTGTGCCTCTCTAACTTCCAGATACGATGCTATGTTAACGGTTTACTTTGGCTTCTTCACCGTGACAACTTTCCGTCTCGAAGTGACATAAAAAATGTAATGAATGAAAACTGCTTTTACAATAAATTAAAGCGGCGTTATGTTAAGCGAGAGTTCCATTTGTGACCTAGACGTGTGCGGAAGTAAAGTCGAGGCGTTTTGGAAAGGTCTGGAGCGGCGTTCTGTGTTAGATAGGATAAATAAATCCCTCTGTGGAAGATGATGAGCTTTGCAGATCTTACATATGCACGGAACAGATTCATAACACACTAGAGGAAAGGGAAAAGATTAAAAAGCATCATATGACCGCTTTAAACACGGCAGCCGTCTGTAACTCTCTGATCGCTGAAAACGGAAAATATTTCAAATGTCACACGATATAACTTTAGTCTAGTCTTATAAAATTATTTTAAAAAACTCAAGAACAGAGTCTATATATATATATATATATATATATATATATATATATATATATATATATATATATATATATATTTATGTACGAATGCTATTAATAAACCAAATTATGTTTCTCGAGCTAGCCAGGTGTGTGGAGCAAACAGCAAAAACCTTGTACTTTGGTTGTTTGACTAAACCCACTACAAAATTGTGTGTGTGTGTGTGTGTGTGTGTGTGTGTGTGTGTGTGTGTATGAATTTCTGATGTAATACCTTCAAACTTTGGGCTCTTACCTGATTCAGATACTGTCACAAACATAAACAAAACCATGCACAGGGGTATTAAAGTAATAGATAATGTAAATAATAAAATAATAATACTAATAATAAGATGTGTGTGTGTGTTTTGTTTTACAGTGCCAGAGACCACCTGAGTTAGTGTGTATGAATTAGATATACAGCACTGTGCTAAACTGGAAGTTCTAGCACTTTCTCCAGTTACTTAGCAGCTTTAAAGTGTGAAGCCATAGAAACACTTCTATTTGGTTTGAAGGGGAAACTTGTGTTGGTTTTCGCTCGGAATATTAATTTAAATAGCAAGATGCTGTGTAATAGAACCCGGAAAAGTAAACAAACAAACAAACAATGACGTTAAAGCTGGTAATTAATCGAGATTAGATTATGATGATATCAGAGACGACATTATTAGCTAATTATACTGTTTTAACCGTTGAAACAGAAGTCGGAACAGGTGTGAGAGATGTTCTTAAGCATTCATGATGACACAATAGTAAGAATATTTATTTTTAAAAAAAAGATATTTTAAAGCCGACTTACCGTTGGAGAAGTGAACGGCGCTGAGAGTCAGGTCAGCCTGAGAGCACTTGGAGGCGTCTTGCTGACCGTAACAAAAATAATGCCACTCGTGCAGACGAAGCCTTGCTTCTCTCTTCCATCCCATGTATGGTGACACTTCAGACTATATATAGCGTTTACCTCCATTTTCAAAACTCATTTCTCTGTCCCTTAGCAAAAGGATGAGGAGGACGTGCGAGCAGGTTCCTGCGGGAAGATGGCCGACGTGCACTTAGGTGTTTATACTGTATGAGACTGCTGGAAAACACGGCTATACAGGCCGAAAGAGTGTTTGTAACTGGAAATGATAAACGGTTATACTAAGTTTATTGAAAGCATTTCCACACATTACAACCAACATGTCGTAGTTTTGGTTTATTTATTGATTTTTGTTTGACTACATTCACTGAGTGCCTGAGCATCAAGGCTGAAATGGCGGTTGGTTTTAGGAGCTAGGTTTACATTACATCTAACAGCATCCAGCTCAAAAATCTACCTTTTTTTTTTTTTTACTACGTCTTGCCATGGAGTCCTTTTTAGGGTTCTTTTTTATGCACCCTCCCTCCTGCACCAGTTGCCAATGACTATTTTTAACACAAGATTGAAGTTTCAGACCCGGTGCCTGATATCCTTACCACTTACTGTACTTGGGATGTTTGGCTTGTGGACGAGTCGGCTCACTGAACCGACTCCTTTAGTTCAGAACCGACTCGTATTATAAACGAGCCAAGTTCTCGTCTTTGTATAACTCTTGCAGTGGAGTTTAATCGCAGTGCTAAAATGGAAACCTTTTGGCACGTGAGCTGGTTGTTAGTGAGTTTCACTGCAAAGGGAGGGGATCTGTTAGGAGGAGCAACGGAAATGAATCTTCTTAATGAATCACGGACTAGGCAGGTAGAATGACCTGCAGGGATGCTGAGTGTAGTAGTCAGTGCACATTTGTAATGCCTTTAAAATGTATTTAAGTAGATGTTTTATAACATAACGCAAAGTAAGGGGTTTGTGAACAACATTTCAGATATTGTTAGGTAAGGAAGAACTGTCACCGATTCATTTTTGTTCGAAAGAGTGGATTCGTCTTGGTGATCTGAGCCGAATGATCTGACTCTCTGAGAAGGCCTGGTATACACATCAGTAGCATTTACAAAGTAAAACTGATCACATTGAAATTCTTTATTTTTTAAATCACTTATTTTATGAAACTTGTTCAGTTCAATATATTTGACTTTTTCAGTTATTTTATGCACACATGCAGTTTCATCATGCACTTTACATGATGATAATCTGCACTCGAGGTTAAAACCTAAGTTAAATGATCCAAACTGGACAATTTGGGCATCCAAGTCATATGAATTGGGCAGTTTCGCCCTCTAGGGGTTGAAGGCAGTCTGGTAAAACACTGCATAATCCACCAACAAATAGAAAACCTCAAACATCAGACCATTTCAACAGCATTTTATTGAGTGAGTTTGATTAACAAAATGACCACTGCAAAGTTCAACAATCAGACATTCGCTTTAGTTCATATTTTGAATCAGGGCATATGAAAACCTGAGCAGGATCACATTATTATCAGATTTGTGATTTCAGAAGCCTCTTTGGTTGTCATCCAACGAAAAGAATATAAGAAAAAGCCTAAAAGATATTTACAGATCATATACAACATCCATCCCTGTGCTGTTTGAGTGCTGCTTCGGCATATTCTCTCAAAAATTCTTTACAAAAACGCCCTCATGTTGTGCTTGGATTTGTAAGCAGTCCGCAAGGAAAACGAATTTAAAGTGCATTACATATCAGTAGTTTTGAGTGCAAAGAATAATAGAGGTAAACTCTGTTAATCCACGTATCATATAAAGGCATCATATACATTCGACAGTCACGGAGTTCCGGTGCTGTAAATACTCTGTAGAAGTGTGAAATAATGGCTGTATTACGTGTAACATGCAGATGAGTTTTGAGTGCTATGTTACAATGTGGACGATTATACACGTGCGGTTATGGAAACTGCTTTTTGTTACGAAGTATTTAGATGCGCATACTGAAGCTCGACCGAACCGTCCGTGGGCTAAATGGGTGTGAGCGGTCGTCGGAGATTTGACCAATTAAAAATTCGATTTGGTCGCTAGGCAGAATTGTTTATCGAATTTACCGAGTCGCTGAGCTAAAGTAAACGGTGATTAAAGCAGACCCAGCACAAAAACAGTAAGAGTGGGTCAGAACTGGTGGCACAGTAGTTTGATATTTTACAGAACAGGTGTAAAATATTAGTAGAAACCAAACGCACACAAGAAGAAAGGCAGTAAAGCTTTAAAAACCATCCCAGTTTGGCATTAAGTGCAATCAATTCCTGTTCAGAAGAATTGCCAGGGGGGTGGGGGACCCTGGTCAGGCCTAAAATTCAATCCGAGGATGCCACAGAACGGCACAAACGAACACATAAAAACACAGCATGTCCAATATTTGTCTTCTTATTAAAATATACAAAAAAAAAAAAATCATTCAGGAAATTTAAATAAAAACAAACTGCCAAGTTTATGCATATCTACAAAATCATTGGACATTCCTTTAGTATATTAATTGCAAACCCTGCAGCTGTTGGGCTGATCAGTATTAACAGTGAAATCATAAATGAACTCCTTTTGGTTGAGACAGATGTTTGAATGTGTCGAGTCCTAACACTGGAAGGCACAGGAAACTGCTTTTGCTTTGTCGCGGTTTACCAACCGCACGTTGAACGCTCACTCGGTCTCTGCGATCATACTGGCGCTGTCTGCTTCGTCGTAATTCCTCCGGTAGCGGACTGTAGAGGTGTAGCGGTGCCGGGTCTTTTTATACAGGACGAAGACCACGACAGCGACGACGCAGAGCAGCACGATGATGAAAAAAACCAAGGCCACGGGAGTACCTTGCGATTCTGGAGCGAGAGGAGAAAGGAGATTCCACGTTAATCCAGGGCACAAAACGTGATGCGTATAACTGTGAATAATTAAAAAACAAACGTATCCTTACAACTGAATCTTCCTGACCTAATAATTGGACGGTGCGTTAGGAAGAAAACATGACGGGGCGGTTATAGGAAAATAAATCACCCGTGGGGTGAGGTGGTGTGATCTAACCCGACGTGAAGCGAAGTGGAGCTACTGTTCACACTGTGACGTTTTAATCCTCTTACGATTTGCCAACGCAAACTTTTCATTGATCACATTTATCTGAAAACTTACAGCTTCACCTCTAACACTGGAGACTCTTTCCAAATACGTCAAATAACCATCTCCTCACTGACAATCCACCACATCAACAATTCCACTAGAGCTGCAACAACTAATCGATAAAATCGATTATGAAAATCGTTGTCAACGAATCTCATTATCGATTAGTCCGTCTGCGCGCAGTACATTTACTCATTACCTTACTTCTGTTCTGCAAATACGCTCAAGTTGTGTCCCAAATGACGTACTATACACTTACTATGCGTTATATACTCCACACTTACATCATGCACTATACCGTCTAGCGCAGTGGTTCCGCGGACCCCCTAGTGGTCAGTGGTGCAATTGCAGGGGGTCCGTAGGAAAGTTTTAAACATGTTGTGAAATGGATCAAAATATATTAAAATGAGACGTTTTCAAATTATTCAATTTGGTTATTCGCGTGCATTCACAAATGTCACGTTAGCTGAGCTGGCGATCGTTCACTGATGGATTTATTTTAAATTTATTTACGAATGAAATGATAATTTGCAAAAACAAATGAGTGGTAGACAAGTTCAAGTGTCGCATTGATGGATAAAGTAAACAAAGGATACTTTATAGAGTCAAATTAAATGTCACATCAACAATAAAATGTCATTATTTATGCATTATGAAAACCAATATCTTCACACCAATCAGATTTGAGAATCCAACAGCGCTGTGATATACCGTGGGGCTTGAAAGTTTGCAAAGTTTCGATATTTCTGCCTAAACGTAACCTAAAACTTCAACGGATTTTCACACAAGTCCTAAAAGTAGATCAACACAACCAAACTGCCTATTTGGAACTGGGAACGGGATAAAATTCCTCCAAGCCGATGTGCAGGACTGATCAACAGTTACACAAGGGACAAGTTATACACTAGACACTGAAAGCAAAGCACTGGTTCACATACTTTTGCCACTCAAAGATATGTAATATTTGATCATTTCCCTCAATAAATAAATGACCAAGTATAATATTTTTGTCCCGTTTGTTTAATTGGGTTCTCTTTGTCTACGTTTAGGACTTGTGTGAAAATCTGATGATGTTTTAGTTCATATTTATGCACATATAAAAGAACATTCTAAAGGGTTCACAAACTTTCAAGCACCACTGTGAGAACTAGATCGGTGCTGAAATGGAGAAGCTGTGGGGGCGACTCACTGGCAGGTGCCTTGCAGACGACGCGGCCGCGGCTCTCGGTGCAGTTCGCCGTGCTCCACGTTCCGTTCGTGGACACCAGGACGGCACAACCGGGGCGGGGCTGAAAGTGTGCCCAGTTGGAGAAGTCTAGCGCGCTACCATCCATCCACACAGCAGCCTTATCTGCCGATTTAACGGTTAAATGCCGTTTATTCCGACACCACAACCTAGATATATAGTGCGTTCTAATTCAGTACTTATTCCTGCCGGTGCTGTACCTTTGTCGCTCGTTCTTAGCCCCAGCCAAACACGGGAGGTGGCGAGAGGGTTTTCGGCGACGTGCCGTGTGACAAAGTCGTTCTCGTCCATGCTCTTAATGGTCAGAAGCTGAGAGGAGGGTTCTGGAAATCATATAAGAGGATACAGTTATACAAACAAATCTCAGACAGAACCCAAGCGTATTTTTTCCGATTATTAAAATACGAAAACATTTCAACAATAATATAAACAGAACGTGTTTATACGCTACCCGGTCAAAAGTTTGTGGACACCCGACTGAAACGTTTCTCATGATCTTAAAAAACTTTTGATCTGGAAGTGTGTGATTAAACGTTTGAAATCGGTGTCGTAGACAAAAATATAAAAATCGGGCCGACGTATTCGTTTCTTTCATTAGAAAACGAACATTTCATTTACAAAAAAAAACCCCAAAAACATTTTATTATTATTATTATTTATTTATTTATTTATTTTTTTTGATACGGACGACTCGGAGAGAAACATTCCCGAAAAGCAGCCAATAAGAGTCCAGCGTCGGTGGGAACTCCTTTAATACTGTTTAAATACTTTAATACTCGGGGAAATTCCTCAAGGACTCGGGTGAGAAAACGCCACGAATACATTTCTGGAAATTCTAGGCGAAAAGGGCGTCGACTTTGATGATGCTTTGAAAATAATTAAATTATTTTGATTTATGCTGGATTTTTTTTTTTCTTTTATCACAGCATAATTCCCACAGATCCATTTGTGTTCTTCCGGAGTTTTGATGAATTTATTATTCTTCTAAAATGTCGGAAAATAATAAAAATAAAGAATGAGTGTGTCTAAACGTTTGACCGGTGGTGTCTATGTATTAACATGTACTGTGTCGATAAACATGCTGAGGTATATGGTTTGTACAGCAGACCGTGGGAGGAGCCCGGAGAACCTGGAGGAAACCTGGAGGAAACTCACGTGAACGTGGGGAGAGCGTGCACATCTCCAGTCGGACATTGACCCAAACAAACCAGTTCCCCTGGAGCTGTGACGAGACAATGCTACCCACTGAACCACCGTGCAACCCAACACTGCAGTTTGCGTAAGCTAATCGAATTCTGAATTCACGTGCGCTTTTGGAAATAATTGTACTGTTCAAACGTGTACCTATCAAATTTTTTAAGGCGAACACAGAGTCGTCTAATATTGGCACCCTTGGTAAATATGAGCAAAGAACGCTGTGAAAAAAAAACGGTCTTTTATCGTTTAACCTTTTGATTTCGAAGGACATTTTTAAAAATCTGTTTTCAAAATTCAAAAACATCTGTGCTGAGTATTTTGTGAATTTTTTTTTTTTTTTTGAACAAAATATCAAAAGGTTAAACAACAAAAAAATCAATTTCTTCACAGTGTTCTTTGCTCATATTTACCAAGGGTGCCAATATTAGCGGAGAGCGCTGTGCACATTCTGGGTTGATTGCTTAAAGTAATTCTTCAAAAAGGTTGACTAAATGTTTGCGGGTACTATGAGAAAGTACCTGCCCTAAAAATGATAGTACATGTCACTCATTTCCCATTAGGCGCTTATTAGAGCCGTTTCTGAGCTACATCTTTAACTCGTGAGAAAGATGAAAAGATCCATAGATCCATAATAAGTCATTACATCTTTAATGACATCCCATTTGGCACAGAGTGCATACACAGTGTGCGATGTAACGGTGACGTAGTGCCTATGCAGCTAGTCATAATGAATACCGAGCCGATTTTATTTTCGGTCGAACTATACACCGGTGGACGGAGACGGAACCGTGATGTCGATACGATCGAAAACGTTCAACACTGTTTTCCCCTGCAGGTAGAAATGCTCTGCTCCTGCAAAGGAAAGGCTTAGTGTTGCACCGCTGCTTATATTCACTAATATTCAAATGCTAAATAAAAAGCCTAAACGCGACGTTTTAAGGCGATGAAAATCCCAGCTCCCCAAGTAAAACCTTTCGAGACGGGCTTTAAGATGCAAACACATACCCAGTTCCTTACAAACATTTTGCGCATGGTTACTGGAGAAGACCGAGTAGTTGGAAAGGGTCCTGACGATGGCGTAACAGTGGTCTTTATACTGGAGCCAGGAAACATCTCCGTTACTCGCAGGGCAGTTAACACTGGACCGAGCGGCGACCTGAGACTCTGACAAAAACATTCAAAAGGACAGATGAGAGTTCTACACGTATCTGCCACTTTAATAGGAACACCTGTACGCCTGATTATTCAGACAATCAGAAAAATGGTGCGCTCCTGGGATTTCCCACACATGCAGTTCCTCTCCGATGCAAGCGTTTAGACAGAATGGCGAAAGAGAAAGAGAAAAGCACGGAGTGAGTGGATGAAAACACCTTGTTGATGAGAGGGGTCAGAGTCGGATGGCCAGACCAGGTTAGAACGGACAAGAAGGATATAGTAACCCAAATAATCACAGCGCTTTACAACGATGGTGAGCAGAAAAGCATCTCAGGATGCACAATACAGGACGTCAAAGACCACATCGAGTTCCCCTTCCTGTCCTGAAGCTCCAGTGGGTACAGGCTCACCAAAACCGGACTGTTTTGTTTTTTTCTCTCTCTCTACACCATTCTATGTAAACGCTAGAGAATGTTCTACATGACAATCCCAGGAGATTTCTGAATTTCTCCATTCTGATGTTTGATGTGAACGCCAACTGAAGCGCTTGACTTGTATCTGTATGATTTCCTGCGTTGTGCCGATCGGATAATTCCATGAACGTGCAGGTGTACAAGTGTTCCTAATAAAAGCTTGTTACTCGAAACTGCTTTACGATAATGTTTAAGAGAATACTGAGTTTACAATCGGGAACAAGTTGCCTACAAGATATCATGTACTTTTATGTCTGGAATATGTATTTTACTTTGTTTGCTGTAGTAACAAATGGCGCCCTCCATCTCGGCAAGACAGCTGACTGCAGTCCAGCTGCCTTTAGAGTCCACGTACACACATTTTCCCTCCGAAACAGAGTCCGGACTCAGAAAGCCTTCAGGCTGGAACTGCAACGCCGTCCCGTCGGACCACTCGTAAGGCCAACCGCTGAACTACAGGAATATCCGAGACAACCTCATCTTATGTTACATGACGAATGCTACAACCATGTACTGAAAACAGAAAAACAGTCTAGACCTGTTTACTCACATCTAGCCTGGAAAGACCGGTCCAGAGAGGAAATCCGTCTCGCTGAGCGACCAGTGCCATATCTCGGTTGGTTGTTTCGTTGTGAACGCTAACAAGATGGCCACCGTCACTGCCGCATTCCTGCAGGGCCTGATACCAGTTCAGTTTCTTAGCGACCAAGCGGAAGTCATAGCCAGACGGAGTTTTCACATCAGTCGGGTCCTTTCGGTACTCCTCTTTGGGATCTTTAAGAGAAACAGACAGCTTCTGAAAAACGTCTCTACAGGTGGTTTGAATCAGAGGCGTTGAATTCACGCCCCCTTCTTTCAAAGATCAAACCGTGACTGTTGTGAACTCTTACTGTTTTCAATTTTGCAAACCACGATGGTCCTCTGCTTGAAATGTTTAAAGAGGCTTTCCGGCTCAAACAGGTACCATTCTCCAGACAGGCTCAGACCAGCCATGAAGTGCTCCGTGGCTGTCGGTCTTCCATTTTTCCAGTTGGAGTACTGGACGTAGGTATCGTCGTACCATTTCAGTCTCCCGCCTGTAAAACAGCAGAAAAGTCGTGTGGGAGTCAGAAGAACCCAGTAAAAGCAGACAAAACGAGACTAGATTAGAATCATTATTATTGTTATAATGGTGTAGATTTACGAGTACCTTTCTCGTCTCTGTACATCCCCAGCCACACAAACGATGCCAAGTCTTTAAATGGCTGAAGCTGGTTTTTAATGAATTCATTCTCCTCTTCATCCCGAATGGTCAGAAGGTCACCCTTTCCAACTGAGGTCAGGAAAGAAAAAAACAACACTAAAGGTTACTCCATCCATTCATCCATCTTCTACCGCTTACTCCTTTACAGGGGAAACCTGGAGCCTATCCCAGGGAGCATCGGGCACAAGGCGGGGTACACACCCTGGACAGGGTGCCAGTCCACTAAAGGTTACTCATGTAATATAAATGAAACAAACAGCCCCTTTCTCCCCTTTGCTATATTTAGCGATTTTCTTCGGTCCATACGGGATTCCGGAGAGTTATTTCATGAATTGTTACGGAAAACTACTCAAATTGGTGACATTACACTCGCACAAAATTGTTTTGCACGGTCTTTCACGGTGACTGGTAAACGAAACCTTTTAGCTGCGCTCGTGTTCGACGCACGTGAATCGAAGGAGGCGCTGGCTGAACGCACGTCGGGATGACGTCACCTGACGTGAACCCAGCCAAACCCTTTATTTATTTATTTTTGCTCATGGTGCAGCATAACACTCAGAGGAAAGTGCTATCTGCCTTGTTCAGCATACGTGAGCTCACAGATGCCCACAATTGGGTAGTGTCACTGACTACGTTTACACGGACAGCGGTAATCTAATCATTGACCTTATTCTGAATAAGACAATATTCTGATTAAAGTCTTTACATGAGTCGCTTTTAGAATATTCCTTTCATAGCGCGATTAACGTCACACGTCATCACGTCCCCGCGCCACGCCGTCCGACGTTCCCTCCAGAATTTCACGTATCGACGTACAGTTGGTCTTCGTTATGGGACCGTATACAGTTTCGTGCGTTTCATTTTTAATTTCACGAACGCTTCAAGTGCGGTTAATTATTTGTCGTGCCGTACGTGAAAACAGACGACTGCTTGAAGCCGTTGGCTGCGTCCCAAACCGCGTGCTTACCTTACCGTATAGTAGCTGACATACATGTATTCCGCCTACTATGTAGTAGGTAAGTACGCGGTTTGAGACGCCGCCGTGCTCTCTTGTTCTCCGTTAAACGGTCGAGCGCTGCCGCGTGTGATCGTGTCCTGTCGCACAATGCGGTGAAAACTCCCACACGACGTTAACAGTGTGATTAAGGTGTGTACGTGTCTGTAACGCGACTAAAACAGGAAAACTCCACACGTCTTAATACGATCTGTGTTTACTTCCAGTATGACTTTAATCAGATTAAGGTCATCGATAATCGCTGTTTACGTGCTAGTTTCTTAATCAGAGTATCGTCTTAATCGGGTTCATATCGCAATATTGTTGTCCATGTAAACGTTCTGACAAGTAAGAGAAAGTCATTCCGGTTGGCTCCTGGCCTCGGATGGCCGTGACGTCATCAGGATTCGAACCCGTGATCTCTGGCCAAACGCTTCTGTTGTGCCACTCAGGAGCTAGAGTTGATCTTTAATTGTACGGATTAAAAACAATCGTAGCTGATAGTATGCTTAACAGAAAGAGAGAATGAGGTTGTTTTTTTTGTGCATGTTTATAAAAGTACGTCTTCTCCAGACCACTGATGGTCAGTTGATCAGTATAGGTGGTTGGTTGGTGGTGTTGGTCAGTAGGTCAATCAGTCAGTGACTTGGAAGTTTTGGAAACGTAAATATTCGTTCGGTATGACCCATACCGAGACGTTGGCATGTCTGCTGCTCGTTGTCCTTGTCGTGCCCCTGCCATCTCGCGGCCCGGAGCAGAAACGTGTAGCAACTGTTTTCGAATGGGATCCAGTTGGGTCCGTTGCTCTCATGTGGACATTTTTTAGTGTCGTCAGAAGGTTTGATGATGTTGTCTAGTTTATTTTTTAAAAAAGGAGAAAAAAAAAAAAGAGGGATTCAATGTAAATCATATTGCTTAATATTAATTAATCATTTGATTTCTATAGTGAATCAATCCCTGATTGGGGAGGAGTTTATGAACAAGCATTTCAAATGTTCGGACCTTGTGGCGTGCGACAGATAGCCCCGTTTAGCTCCTCCCCACATTCTGTGGCCTTCCAGAAGCCATCGCTGTCCAGATAAACGCATCCCCCTGCAGCGTCCTCTGAGCCCCAGCGGCTAAACACAGTGTGACTGTGATCTGTCCACTGGTACAGCTGGTCCTGTCCAAAACACAACAAGAGGAACAAACCTGAAACATTAGAGCCTAGATATTTACAGTGTTGCGCCTTGCCGCTGTTGTGTTTACTTTACGACGGGGTTTGTTTGTGTGTGTGTGTGTATATGCACGAGTAGGAGACTTTTACATTTCCGCTGAACAGTCCGATCCAGAGCGGTTCCCGAGCTCTGCTCACGTGTACGGTGAGCACAGCCTGCTGGTACGCATCAGCCACACTGGCCAGGTCCATGCCATTCTTCTTACATAACTCCAGAGCATCGTACCAGGTCACGTTCTCCTTCAAAACCACCTTAAACGTGTTATTGTTGGCTTGGAACTCACCCTCAGTCACCCCAGGGTCCTCCTGCTTATCTGGGAAAAAAATAATAATAAGTATATAAAAAAAAAAATGATAATCTCTGCTGACTATATCGTAATATCTTAAAAAGGGCAAAGATTGACTACCTGCATAATGCTGGCAGATAGCGACGCTCTGCTCATCAGTGCAGGAAGTGTAGTCCCAAGTGCCCAGCATGTCTGAATGGGGATCGTTAAACACATAGGCACACAGCCCCAAGCCATCCTGCTCAAACAACTAGACAAAAAACAGATGAATGTACGTAAGAATCTTTTTCTACAGAGAAAGTTGGGAATTTTTTTTTTTTTTTTTTTTTTTAAATGTAAAAGTTACTGGTATTGTATCGAACATCGGAAACAGTGGAACACTTGCATTTATGTACATAAGACGCAGTTGACCGTGGATCAAGGGGTTAAAGTTGTGGTACTTCACTGGCGTGTTGTCCACCCACTGATTGTCCTTCAAACCAATCCAAAGCTTTTTCGGTTTCCCTGGCAACAGGGTGGTGATGAAGTCTGAAGACACAATCAAACAAACACTGGTGCTAGTCTGAACAAGCGATGGAGAGGTGTTAAAAAAAAAACCAACCCGACGGCAGGAGGAACTCGTGGAAGAACCACGTTGCCGGGATTTACTGTCGTGTCTTAGATTGAACTCCAGTTCGTATAACAAAAACACACGTGCATCGATTTTGTACGGTTATAATGCATTTGCACCATGGCCCGGTACACGTCACGATCATGACGAATAGTGAACAGCTGGGCTCCGTGCAGCAAGTGCGCTCACCCTGTTCGGCTTGGTCTCGGATAGACGGGAGCGTTCCCCTCAGGCTATGACACAGCTCGTTAGCCGCTTTAAAACTCAGGAACTGAGGCTGGGTCACTGTGTAACACTGGAAAACACAAAACACAAAGGATGTAGTATGAAGAAGCAGCGATTCCACCAGTCACGAGGCCTCCATGCTGCAGGGCAGATCATTGGCAAACCTTGTCCCTGAAGGCGAGCGTGCCGTCCTCGCATGGTTTGCCGGGGGGGTGGGGCTCTTCCGTTCCGGCCTCTGAAGACGTGACGTTCAACGTCTCGCACACAAATGGCTGTTTGGCGTCGCATCTTATCTGGAAATCTGGACAACGTTCAATGTTGAACTACATGTTATAGGCGGCGTGTTTAATTAAAGAGGAAAGATAACAATGACTGTAACTGAGAGGATTAAAGAGTGTGATATTTTCTGGTGTACCTGGTGTGAAGGATCCAGGGCTAAGTGAAGTACATCTGCCCAGGAACTGAGTGTGATAGATGTGCAGACGAGCGAGCCTGAAAAACACAGTGATTAGTGGTTCGGCATACTGCTTTTGTGGTATCTGCATCTGCAATGGGGCAGTGGAGGCTTGGAAGTTAAAGCTCTGGGTTACTGATCGGAAGGTCGGGGGTTCAAGCCCTGACACTGCCTGGCTCTGGGTTACTGATCGGAAGGTCGGGGGTTCAAGCCCCAGCACTGCCAGGCTCTGGGTTACTGATCAGAAGCTCGGGGGTTCAAGCCCCAGCACTGCCTGCCTCTGGGTTACTGATCGGAAGGTCGGGGGTTCAAGCCCCAGCACTGCCAGGCTCTGGGTTACTGATCAGAAGGTCGGGGGTTCAAGCCCCAGCACTGCCTGCCTCTGGGTTACTGATCGGAAGGTCGGGGGTTCAAGCCCCAGCACTGCCAGGCTCTGGGTTACTGATCAGAAGCTCGGGGGTTCAAGCCCCAGCACTGCCTGCCTCTGGGTTACTGATCGGAAGGTCGGGGGTTCAAGCCCCAGCACTGCCAGGCTCTGGGTTACTGATCAGAAGCTCGGGGGTTCAAGCCCCAGCACTGCCTGCCTCTGGGTTACTGATCGGAAGGTCAGGGGTTCAAGCCCCAGCACTGCCTGCCTCTGGGTTACTGATCGGAAGGTCAGGGGTTCAAGCCCCAGCACTGCCTGCCTCTGGGTTACTGATCGGAAGGTCGGGGGTTCAAGCCCCAGCACTGCCTGCCTCTGGGTTACTGATCGGAAGGTCGGGGGTTCAAGCCCAGGTTCTACCAAGCTGCCACTGTTGGGCCCCTAACCCTCCCTGCTCCAGGGACACTGTATGATGGCTGACCCTGCACTCTAACCCCAACTTCCTGACATGCTGGGGTATGCGAAAAAAAGAATTTCACTGTGCTGTGACCAATAAAGACTCATTATCTGGATTCAACAACTGGATTCATACTACTCACCTTAAAGGAATAAGAGGACCAGGATCACGAAGGTCCACCCACCAATACTCCATACCCGCATGCTTCAAAGCAAAACAAACAAACAAAACAACAATCGGCGTTAAAACCGCTGTATGCCTCTCTGTGTGGGGCTAGAGGTTGCAGAGGGGACTACTCATACCTTATAGAGATGTTCGTGCAGATGTCTGGCCGCGTTGAACGTCTGAGGTGTGGCTAGTTTGCTTTTGTTGCTGCTGCAGTATATGCTCGCCTCTTCGTAGGACAACCTCGGCTGGTTTACAAACCAGAACTCCTGTCCGTCCATAAACACCGAGGTGTCATGGTGTCCGTCTGCGGTGCGGAGAAAACATCATAATACACGCGACGCACTAACATCCGTGGAAGGAGAGAAAAGGCTATACTCTACCTGGATTATACCATTCGGGTTTCTTTGGGGTTTGACCTGGAACACAATAACAATATAATCGTTTCTCTCACGAGCCGAGTCCGAATCGAAATACTCGTACCGTAAACCCTTCCATGTTTGTGCGTGGCTTACCTCGTGGGATCTGACACACCCACTCCAGCTTAGCGTCGCAGTGAAAGGCTCTGGGGTAAAACTGATTAGGACCTTCCGCCGTCAGGAAAACGAACAGCAGGATGTAGCGTTTTTTCAGCGACTGGTCAAGAAAAAAACCCCACACAGAAAACACGGAGCGTGCGCAATGATCAAGGATGGCTTTTTGGGCTCATTTATAAACACGACGAGCGGGCCGTGCTGTTAAACACGTGACAACAGGAAGTAAACTGTATTGTGGATTTTCCACAACATTAAATAAGCGCAAACACAAGAAAATACACTGAATAAAAAACATTCGGTTGGTTAAGCTGCTGTGTGAAGACGAATTTAACACTTTGGGACGTGCTGTTCGAGGAAAACATTAACACTCTATACCGTCCCGTCGTGTTTTATTCCTTCCCTGGGACGTATTAACGTCAGTAATACTGCTGATCACTGAGCTCACCTTAAAGGCAGTGCAGTCTCGGTTATACTCATCATCCTCATGGAACTCTTCTGGAAATATCTTCATGGACACCTGTAACGCAGCGGTTCGGACGCGTCATCAAAGCGTCGCTATAGAAAGCACTACTGACTGTTAGTTAAAGAGTCGTGCTAATAAACTATACAGGCACATTTTCCAGCAGTTGTTAGCGTTAGCGGTAACTCACAGGTTGCCCGTCGCTCCACTCCCATCGGTTGTCGTTGTTTGGATTTCGCCGATTTAAGCCAACCCAGAAGTAGCGATCGTCACTGCGCGACATAAACATAAAGCCCGTCAGTGCGTCCAGGACGCGAGTTAGTCAGACGATAGAACTGGCGGGTCACAAAATGTGTGGTTTAAATACAGCTCATGCAAATTTTGTGGACTTTTTTTTGTTTTTTTCTACAATGTTAGCTACTAGATGCTAAACAAAACGACACGTTCTATGCCTATGTAAACAACAACAAAAGAAGCTATTTTTATCGTCAACTTTGCTGCCAGACTTTTACGGATCGTGTTATAACGATCATAAATTTTTTTACAAAAAAAACAAACAAACAAACGACGACACTGAAGAGTTTCTACACACTTTCGTTATGTTCAACTATTTTTCCGTATTTAAAAATCAACCAGGACGTGAAGTATGAATATTAACCTGGCGTTCATACACACACTCGTGTCCCGAGTATATACAATTCCCCCGTCTATAAACGGGAGAACTTTATCTGGCTCTGTGCCAGATCTGCAGCGTCCTTTTTCCTTCTGATGGCTCTGAAGCCCTGCTTTTAAAAAAAAAAATAATAAAAATTTGAACGTATTCCTATTTTCTTTCGCTGGTTTAATTAGTAAAGCGTACGTCAGGTTATTATAGACATGCACGCTGTGATCAAATTTTTTTTTAAAAAGTCGAAGAACCAAAAGACAAGACAGAAGTTTTATTATGAACTCAAACTTGCTGCTGATGCACGTTCCTTAGATGTAAGGAATGCGATACCCACGCAATAGATTTAAAGCCTGCTGACGGCATGTCGGCATTATTGTTTTCAAAACGTTTCTGAAAGACACCATGCTCTAGCTCGGACTGTTCACCATTCATGCACTCTTAAATGTTCAGGAGTTAAGTAAGAGGACTTATGTAGTGCATTTGGAAGCCTGATGAATTAGCTTTAGTATTACGTTTACTTTTATGGCCGTCAGTACACACTCACACACACACACACACACACACACACACACACACACACACACAATAACCCATAATGGTAAAGCAAATAACAAGTTTAGAACCATTTGTGCACATTTATTCAAAATCAGAAACTGAAATCTGTCATTTACGTAAGTATGCAGACCCCTTATTCAGTACTTTGTTTGTTAGGTACATTTGTCCATCTATAGGTTTCTCCACAGATGTATGGTGTTCAAGTCTGGGTTTTGGCTTGGCTCAACGTCATACAGCGACTTATGCTTCGGGTCATCGTTGTACTGAAAGCTGAACCTTCACCATAGTCTAAGGTTGCGTGTTTTCTTCAAGAACCTCTGTGTATTTGTCTCCATTCCTCCTTCCCTCAATTCTGACCAGTCTCCCTGTCCCTGCCACTGAGAAGCACCTCCATACCATCATTCTACCACCACCATGCCTCACTGTATTACCAGTTGATGAACAGTACCTGGTTTTCAAATGGATCGTGTACATCACAAAAAGTTCCATTTTCTGTCTCATCAGACCAGAGAAACATTTTCCTCACGCTCTCAGGGTCATTTATATGCCTGGCATATGCCTCTTACTCAGGAGTGGCTTCTGAATAGCCTCTCTACAATCAAGGCTTTATTGATGAAGTATTTCTAAGATGGTTGTCCTTCCGGCAGATTCACCCGGTCTCCGTGGAGGACTTCTGAAGCTCTGTTTGTCCATGGTGTTCTTGTTCGCCTTCTTGATCAAAGCCCTTCTGGCCAAGTTACTGAGTTTGGTGGTTCCAAACGTCTTCCATTTCCCATTGATGGAGCCCACGGTACTACCGGGAACATCCAAAGCTTTAGAAGTAGTTTTATATATATATATACACTCCTAACCAGATCTATGTCTCAATGCAGTCTGAGTTCTACGGAGAGCTTCTTGGACTTCGTGGCTCGGATTTTGCGCGTGCACTGTGAATATACAAAGGCGTTTGGCGTTCTAAATCACGTCTAACCAACTGAATTTTCCAAAAGTTCAAGAGAACCGAGGCAAACCGGACCCACCTGAACTCAGTCTGGAACGCCTGAGCCACAAGGGACTGAATACTTCAAATGATAGATTTCAGTTTTTGAAAACATGTCTTCGCTTCACCATTATCTTTGAAGGACGATGGCCAAAAAAGTCAATCGAATCCATTTTAAACCCAATAAAGAAATAGCTAAGAGGTCGGAATACTTTCCGTACGACCAAAAGCAGTTAAGTCTGATTTCCGGATCAGGATATAAGCCCAGGTGGCTGTGTTTGTGTGACTGCGTGGTACCTAACAGAGTCTCTCATAATATCGTGGAGTAAACTCATCTCCTCCTGCTCCGTGAAACTGGGCAGATGAGCTCCGAGCGCTTCGCAAAACTGCTCGGCCTCTTCCCACGAGCGCTTACGACTCACTCTCTCTTCGGTGAACACCTACGTGTGCACACACATGGACAAACAGCATGGCGTAACTGACGTTTGGTTCTCACAAAGACACACACACACACACACACACACACATACCTTGTAACAATACTTCATTCCTTGTCGGGAAACCCATCCTGGAGGGCAGGTGTCATTGAGTTTAGGGTCAGCTGGTGACGTTGGGGCAGGAGGTTCAGAAGCGATTGGAGTCTTGCAGATACTACCAGCTTTAAACTCGGTGCAGTTCTCCACAGACCACTGACCCATTGGGCGTGTGGACATTGCTACACACCCTCCTGCTTTAGCTATAATGCACACACACACGCACACATCAAGCCCTATAGGTCATATTAACCATAATTTGTATGTATAGTGTATGGACGCTTTTAGTATACACATTAAACCTGCAGTTGGTCATTTTAAAAGGGTTTCTATACCTAAAAGCTATCTACTGAACATTTTTCCATCCATTTTCCATACCGTTTATCCTACACAGGGTCGCAGACAGCCGGAAGCCTATCCCAGGGAACTCGGGGCACAAGGCGGGGGACACCCGGGATGGGGTGCTAACCCATCACAGGGCGCAATCACACACACGTTCACACGCTACGGACAATTTGGAAATGCCAAATTAGACCACGACGCGCGTCTTTGGACTGGAGGAGGAAAGCGGAGTACCCGGTGGAAAACCCCCGAAGCACGGGGAGAGCGCGCGTGTGTGTGTGTGTGTGTGTGTGACCATGCAAAACATGGCAGAGCAAATCAGAAAGCGATGAGCAGGCCGAAAAGCAAGTTTCATTTTGAAAAGTGACTGACTGACTACTCCTAATTTAAAAGAAAAAAAAAATTCTCATGTGCGATCTGACCCTGCGGTTCTGAGCGGCCCATTGTTTCAGAGGCGTATGCGGTTTTAATGTAAAGGGGTGGGGCCAGTTGAAGGGAAGGGCTTTATCAGCGTTTTCATTGCTGTTTGCAGCACAGACAACAGAAAGGCTCTAATAAACACTTTTAACTTGTACCACATTAAGTTTGCTCAACCTGGTTCTCTCCATTTCCAGTTGACATACGCGACTCTGCTCGTTTGTCCGTCTTGGCTGGACCACTGGTATTCTCCTGTGCCTTTCGTGTCCTGAAGCCCGGTCCAGAAATACTGCCGCTTACTGCTTACATGCTCCTTCAGCAGAATGTTAATGAAAGCCTGCTCAAATCTAAACAAGGAAGAGAATGCGTGTGTGTGTGTGTGAGAGAGATACGGACAGACACTTGATTGAACTCTGTAAGCGTTGTTTGAGTTATTGTTTCATATTTAGCTGGACATTCACCTGTCGTTAATGATGAGTTTACAGCTGTTCTTATAAGAGACGTTCCGAGGGTCAACTTTATAACATGAATTCTTATACCTTCTCCAACCCTATATTAGATGGTAGAGAAATCAGTCATTATATAATAATCTTCCTTTATACTTCTTAGTTCCTTTTTTCAGTTCTGGTTATTGTCAGAGGAAAACAATGTCTCACCCCATCTTGTGGGCAGCTAGTTTCTGCAGCGCTCGCATTAACCGTGCCGGGTTTCTTGCACAGGAAGGACTTTGATGCACTGCAAGAGTCTACAGACCATGTATGTATCTGTGTGTGTATGTGGGGGAAATAAAAAAAAAAAACAAACAACAGTCAAACAGGTGGTTAGAGCTTGTTTCTGGTATGCACACTTTTAACCGCCACTTTATACCTTCACACTTAATATGAAGTGTGACTTGATCGGTGCAGACTGAGCCGAATCCCGTAGTGAAATGAGGATATTTTATTGGTGACGTTCTATCCCGTCACACGGTTCTGATCAAAGAGCCGAACGGATCTGAGCTGAATAAAACCAGCGAAGCAGCAAACCAGTGAAGCTTCCTCGGCCTGGGTCGGTAACACGCGCAGAAATATAATACTCGAATCGTAATGGGTTGTAAATTCCATCAGCAGATCTAATTAGTTTTATCTACACACTGTAAAGATAATGTGTTAGCAAGTAAAAATGTCTTGAACATGGGCAAATTGATCTAGTAGTAACTACGAGATTACTACCGTCATGGGATGAGTAATTACGGGATTATTACCGTCATGGGATTATTAATGTCATGGGATGAGTAATTACGAGATTATTACTGTCACGGGATTATTAACGTCATGGGATGAGTAATTACGAGATTATTACCGCCATGGAATTATTAACATTATGGGATGAGTAATTACGAGATTATTACTGTCATGGGATTATTAACGTCATGGGATGAGTAATTACGAGATTATTACCGTCACGGGATTATTAACGTCATGGGATGAGTAATTACGAGATTATTACCGTCACGGGATTATTAACGTCATGGGATGAGTAATTACGAGATTATTACCGTCACGGGATTATTAACATCATGGGATGAGTAATTACGAGATTATTACCGTCACGGGATTATTAACGTCATGGGATGAGTAATTACGAGATTATTACCGTCACGGGATTATTAACGTCATGGGATGAGTAATTACGAGATTATTACCATCAAGAGATAATTAACGTCATGGGATTACTACCGTCACGGGATGAGTAATTACGAGGTTATTAACGTCATGGGATGAGTAATTATGAGATAATTACCGTTATGAGATTATTAACGTCATGGGATGAGTAATTACAAGATTATTACCATTATGAGATTATTACCGTCATGGGATGAGTAATTGAGATTACTATAAATCAATTCTTTTTCCCAGTCTGTTTTTAGATTATTTTTTTTTTACACTAGCTTTAAACTTAATAATTTTTGTGTCTTTCTAGAATTAAATATTTAAAATGAGAAGGAAAAAAAAAAAGATCTGCCATTAAAAGCAGCTTAAATTAGTAGACAAATCAGTAGAAATGTCTAGAAATGGGTTTAATAATCATATATCTGGTTTATTTGATCTCATAATAGGAAATACAAGATACACTGGACAATATTCAGGGTATTCTGGCTTGCTATGAGGTGTTTGTTTTGAACTGTATGAATAAATATGAATTGAAAACGCCTTGATGCGTGACATTTTTTAGAGCCGCTAATTAATATTAATAACTGCATTTACATTGCCGTGGGCTGGCACACCGGTCATTCTTCACATGGAAGAGAAGCTTATTAACGTTTCCATTTTAAACTGAACGCATAATGGAGTAATAATAATGACGGCTGTGCTAAAAAAAAAAAAAAGAATTTGTCGCACACGCGCGTTAAATATTTAAGTACTTTACTGGTTCGTCTCCATCAGTACTTGCCTCCTGTTTGTACACGTTTATTTCAGCAGACGCGTGCGGATCTTTGCCAGAGATCTGTGCTCTGCTCGATGTTTTTCAGCTTCTGTTCCATTTGCATGTAGACTCACCGTCCATTCATGCAGTTATCTAATCAGCCAATCAAGTGGCAGCAGCACAGTGCGACAAATCATGCGGATACAGGACGAGCGCTTCGGGTAACGTTCACGTCGAACACCAGAATGAAGAAATAAAAGTGATCTCGGTGATCGGGGCATGGTTGTTGGTGCCAGATGGGCTGGTTTGAGTATTTCATAAACTGATCATAAGATGATCTCCTGGGAGTTTACACAGAATGGTAAAAACAAACAAACAAAATCAAAATACTGAGTGAGCCACAGTTCAGAGGAAAATGAGCAAGGCCCTTAACGCTCTCTGCTCCAGGGGGCGCTGTATCATGGCTGACCCTGCGCTCTGACCCCAACTTCCTAACATGCTGGGATATGCAAAAAAGAGTTTGACTGTGCTGTAATGTATACGTGACCAATAAAGACTCATTATCATGATCATTAAAGGGGTCTGAAAAGTCTGACGGCTAGATAAAAGGCAGGCTAAGCTCCGCCTCTCCCCAGCAAAAAGAAAATATAGTGGGAGAGGGAATGCGGGGTTTTTCATTTATGCACATCCTAGTTGTAAAGCAATAAAATACACCGAGTACACAAATGATGTCCTGTCTGTCTTTTTTTTTTCTCTTGAAAACAATTTGCACCCCCTTCCAATCTCGCTGCGCCCCCGTGGTTGAGAACCACTGAACTAGACAGTTGAAGATGGGCTCACGGGATGTTTTCTGTTTGTCGCACCACTCTGTGTAAACTCTAGAGACTTGTTGCGAGTGTGTGCGCGCGAATCCCAGGCGATCAGCGGTTTCTGAAATACTCAAACCAGCCTACATGGTACCAACAACCATGCCCCAGTCACAGAGCTCACACTTTCACCCTCATTCTCATGTCTGATGGGAGCATTAACTGAAGATTGTTACCTGTATCTGCATGATTATTATTTTTGTTGCATTCCACACGATTGGCTGATCGAATAACGGCATGAACGTGCAGCTGTCCACGTGGTTCCTAATAAAGTGTGTGCATCTTAGCACAGGGGTTCTCACACTGATTCCAGCCAGGGAGGACTCCTTTAATGTATGGAAAATAAATAAATAAATAAACAGAAACCCCTCAGCACAGATTTATTCTACGAGCGTAATCGAGCTCTTCAAATATTAATCATAAATTGGCTATTCATTGGCGCTGTAGAGATTTTTTTATTCCTGAACTTTCCACTTTTTCTCTCTTTTTTTAAATGAACATTATCATTCAATTCACACCCTTATTTTTAGGACAACTTGTTCTTGAGATAATGAAGTTAGAAATCAAGCGGGTTAGAACTCGATAATAAATGTAATAATGCTCGAGTCAATTTATACTATGACGATAAACGTCATTAAAACCTAAAAATGTATTATTAGGTATGGAAAGAGATTGAATAATCAAGAGAGAGATCAAAAATCGAAGAGGATTATTTAACAGTGCTCAGCTGCATGCCTAGCCCAGTTGTGGGAAAGCGCCAAGAGGTGCGCCACAGCCTGTGGGTTAGAAGCGCTATGTTCTTTGCTTGCTGTGATACCGAAGACACATGCACACTGCAGATCAGCTGTCTGTCTGGAAACTGTTCTTTATCCGAATGCAAACCGCAAAACTATTAATATACTGAAGTGCAGCACTTTTACCCCGGTTTCATGCTAGACACGAGACTGTGCTGCGGCGTCAACACACCTTCCTGTGCGCCTGTACAAACTGAGACACTTCTTGCACTCGTCTCATACGCCGCTCGTGCTAACCGTTTAAGAAGTGGGAAAACGGGGTCAAATTCGAGTTCGGCTAATCCTTAATTACAGCCGTAAATCCGAAGCGGGGAAAAAAGGAAAAAAAAAAAATGGTGCTTTAGTGGAGCGAAGCGATTTCTAATCGCAGTGTACTAACTGTGTAGTGGTGTCTCAAATCAACGTTCATGCTCTCCTTCAAAGTTATCTGTATTAATTAGAGATGTGTCGGCCGAGAGTTTAGAAACATCCCATGATCAGGGCCGATTATATCCCGTCAATCAAAAGCGTGCGGGAAAACACATCGTATTCGTGCTGTGTGTAAAGATGTCTCTCATGTGCTATGACGATAAAACTGCAGTGTGTAATGTCTGTAATCTCTGCACTGATCAAATTTTACACCGGACGCTGCAGCAGTGAAGCGGGAGTTTTAATTATTACTCATTTAAAAGAAGGTATAAAAGGCAGAACTATCGGTTATCGTGTCGGCCGATATCGCTCTGAATAATCGGTTATCGGTATCGGCTGAGAAATTTAGTATCGGTGCATCTCTAGTGTTAATATGTATGTAGTTTATGCATAATTATAGAAATGTCCATTAGAGCCACTTACCAAGTCAGAGAGCACCACACAGCTTGTGGTGTTCAGTATTATTGGTTGATTGCGTGCCCAGTACGTAAATGACACGTTGGTTCCGTCTTCCCACATAAAGAGTTCGCTGTTGCTCTCAGCCTTCAGACCTATCCACGGGTTCAGGGTCTCTGAGAAACACAAACACATGGGTCAGTTTCCGTCCTGCACTAACGGCTTCTACCGTGATGTGTCTTGGTAACATATTGGCTGCACAGGTTTCGAGGGTGCTTATAGTTCCTAAATCTCTGGTCCACAGCTGTGTAAGCTGCTGCTGTCGTAAACACATTACACTGCTGTCTCTCCTAATAGGTTCCCAACGTGATCATTCACCACAGCTATAAAAAAACAAATAAACAAACAAACAAACAAACAGGAGAACATGGCATCGCTGACCATAACTAACCTAAACAGCTGTCTATTTGTGGCTACACTCTGCTGTGCTAATTAGATTTCTTGTGTTGTTGTTGTTGTCTTTCAGCTTATTATGACAATGTGGTAAATACTGAAAAACGGAACAGATTTTTATGGAAAGGTCGTTCTCAGGTGAGGTTAAATAAATCCCGTGTGCTTTTTCCAAAGGAAGCGAAGCCGTTAACGTTCGCTCTGAAAACAAAGCGAGTTTATAAATGGACTGTTCCTATTTATCGTCACGTTATCTTGCTGAAAGGTAGAACCTGTAGCTTTGTGTGTACGTCAGTCAGGTTAATGCCTACTTCCTGTGAAATGCGTGGTGAGCATATGCATGTCCTCCACACTGTGGATGCTGGCCAGCTGAGCGCCGTTTTTCTCACACACTTCCTGCGCGTCTGCGTACTGCTTCCTTTCCGTCATCAGGGTTCCATAAAGGTTATAGCAATAACCTTGCAGTGGGAACCATCCACTCTCGCACTGTGTCACCTTGTACACCTGGTTATCTAGAGAGAGAGAGAGAGAGAGCGAGATACAAACACATATCTTAAATAAATACCGATCGATTGTGTCGTACACCGTGACACTGTGGTGTTCATGCTTTTATCTCCCACCTGTAGTCTCCGTCTGGCTGCTGTCCCCATTTTTCTCACAGACATACGGCAGCTTCTTGTCACACGACTCGCTACCAAAGCGCAAATTAGGGCGAATCACCCCACACTCCGGTGACATCCAAGTGTGCTGGACTGAAAACACCACAGTTTATTCGTTTTTAACATAGCTAATCAAAGTACGAGACCATGCATAGTCTCATGAAACCACACACACACACACACACACACACACACACACACACACACACACAATGAAAACGACTCGGGCAGACAGATGTTTGTCCCACCACATTTTGAAAATACATGTGCATAAACGGATAAAGGTCCTATTCAGCAGCAGATTTGTTCACACTGATGCACACACACACACACGCATCCACATCAACAGTGACCCTGGCAACAACAGAAGTCTATTGTCTTTAGGGTAGAGACTAACACACTTGCACTACACAAAAGTGGTGGGGCTGACTAATCTCTAGCCAGAACAACAGCAGACACTGTGCACCATTTTCCAACAAATCTGAATGCCTGCTGTGATACAAAAGGGCTACAGGCACGTTTCACTTTCAACTTAAACCTACGCTGGATTTAAAACAACAACAACAACAACAAAAATAAAAACAGTTCGGTTGTTATCTAAGGCTTTGTAACATAAACTTTCATTACCTTCATCAGTGGGGAAATAAACTAAAGGTGATTCATCTGACCACTGCCACCCCTGCATCCAGTCCAGTTGGTTCAGCCCGATCCACAGCTGCTCGGGTAAATCTTTCGGTACTTTAGGTGCAGAAATACGTTCCGAGTTATTTCAGTGTTGAAATGTTGAAAAGTGGCAGTCATAATCAATTCAGTATTAACGAAGGAAACATTTCAGTAAAAAAAAAAAAAAACGGCATGCTCGGAAAATGTTCCACAGAGTTACAGAATCGGGACAAAGTCTAGATTAGGGGTTCCCGAACTAGGGGTGGGGTCGACGGATGTACAAACGGGGATCACGAGAGAAACCTCCTCTTTTTTTTTTCCGTTTGAGTATTTATTTATTTTTTTACGAATGAACATTTCAGACATCGGAGACTACGCTGTGTCTCAAATCTCATACTTATGTACTTATTCTAAACAGATTTACAGCTTGAAAGTGTTTGCAATTTAAAAACCTCTCATGCCCGCTTTGGGTTTGGGGTAACAAATAATTCATGCCCTTTTGCCCAAAAGGTTTGGGAACCCCTGGTCTACATAGAATTCAAGTAGTCATGGGTGCCATGGACGTCATGCACCTACGATTACCTACACAATAGCATTTGAAATATTATAGCACCGTCCGATACTTAATCGATCTATTATGAATCATTTCCGACCGTGTCCCAGTAATTCATGCTGTGAAAGTAGGCACAGCAGCGAACATGTCATACTCCTCACTGCACTGCGAATGATAAATGGTTTGTTTGTGTATGATCATACTTACACTTCTGCAGTTCTTCAGGACTGGATACACTGAGCAAGTCTCCACCCTGACTACGGCAGGCATCCCGCGCCTCGTGCCAAGATACCATCGCGGTGGAAACCACCTGGTAACACCGACCATCGAAGGGGCCATGCCATAATTCACCGCATCCTTCCTCTGAAACAGATGTTATAATGTGAGTGGATATATAAAGAGAGAGAGAGAAAATGAGAGAAAGAGAGAGATCTTGTATTTACTTTTACACGGCAATTCAAGAATCATTTTCTCACTCCGTAACGTACGTTATATACAGTGCAGAGCCTGATTTATTCATATGGGCTACACTGATTTGGACTGTTGCGGTTATTTGATATCTAATCTTTTAAAATGTATTGTGTTATCATGGGTTTCAAGTAAGAGATAACGTCCAGGAGCAGGGTTATGGTGGAACTCGAGTCCATTCCGGGAACTCTGGGCACTAAGGCCTTAATACATCAATCAGCCATAACATTAATGTTATCCTTAATGTTGTGCAAGTCCTCCTTGTTCCTCCCAAACAGCTCTGACCTGTCGAGGCATGGACTCCACGAGACCTCTGAAGGTGTGCTGTGGTGTCTGGCACCAAGACGTTAACAGCACGCCCTTTAAGTCCTGTAACCTTTATGGTGGGGCCTCCATGGGTGGGTAGTTGGTAGAGTATATAGTGCATAGTGTAAGTGTACAGTACTTCATTCGGGACACAACTTTAGTATTTACTCTCCGAAGCGTGCTTTCGAGAACAGAAGTATTTAATGGGCAAATCCACCCCGTCCCGCACAGACCAACTAACTGATAATGAGATTCGATGACAACGACATCGATTATTATCGATTTTATCGATTAGTTGTTGCTGCTCTAGTCCCATTTACACACATGCTTGCAAAACAATAGTGATTATCTAAACAATTTTTTTTTTACATTTACATTTATGGAATTTGGCAGACGCCCTTATCTAGAGCGACTTACATTTCTCTAATTTATACAACTGAGCATTTGAGGGTTAAGGACCTTGCTCAAGGGCCCAGCAGTGGTAGCTAAGCAGTGCTGGGATTTGAACTCATGACATTCTGATCAGCAGTCCATTAAGCTACCACTGACCCCACTGACAAGTCTTAACCACCGAGTTACCACTGACCTGTCTTAAGCACCGAGCTACCACTGACACGTCTTAACCACTGAGCTACCACTGACCCCCTGACCACTGACACGTCTTAACCACTGAGCTACCACTGACACGTCTTAACCACTGAGCTACCACTGACCTGTCTTAACCATGAGCTATCACTGACATGTTTTAACCACTGAGCTACCACTGACCCCCCTGACCACTGACACATCTTAACCACTGAGCTACCACTGACACGTCTTAACCACTGAGCTACCACTGACATGTCTTAACCACTGAGCTACCACTGAGCTACCACTGACACGTCTTAACCACTGAGCTACCACTGATACGTCTTAACCACTGAGCTACCACTGACCCCGCTGACCACCGACATGTCTTAACCACTGAGCTACCACTGACCCCCCTGACATGTCTTAACCACTGAGCTACCACTGACACGTCTTAACCACTGAGCTACCACTGACACGTCTTAACCACTGAGCTACCACTGACCCCCGACCACTGACACGTCTTAACCACTGAGCTACCACTGACCCCGCTGACCACCGACATGTCTTAACCACTGAGCTACCACTGACACGTCTTAACCACTGAGCTACCACTGACCCCCCTGACCACTGACACGTCTTAACCACTGAGCTACCACTGACACGTCTTAACCACTGAGCTACCACTGACACGTCTTAACCACTGAGCTACCACTGACACGTCTTAACCACTGAGCTACCACTGACACGTCTTAAACACTGAGCTACCACTAAGCAACCACTGACTCCCCTGACCACTGACACGTCTTAACCACTGAGCTACCACTGACACGTCTTAAACACCGAGCTACCACTGACACGTCTTAAACACTGAGCTACCACTGACACGTCTTAAACACTGAGCTACCACTGACACGTCTTAAACACCGAGCTACCACTGACACGTCTTAAACACCGAGCTACCACTGACACGTCTTAACCACTGAGCTACCACTGACACGTCTTAACCACTGAGCTACCACTGACACGTCTTAAACACTGAGCTACCACTGACACGTCTTAAACACTGAGCTACCACTAAGCAACCACTGACTCCCCTGACCACTGACTCGTCTTAACCATTGAGCGACCACTTAACTATTTATAGACACAACAACAGAAAAAGAAAGAAGGATGTAAGCTCACCATATATTAGACAGTTTCCCCACTTGTGATCCTCATCATAGTTCTCAGTTGTGGAACACCAGCTGAGAGAGTTGGTGGCACTGGGAGGAAGGCAGCTGTGGTGCCAGGTGTTATTGTACAGGAAGGGGAACGTGCAGGGTGCACCGTTAGAATTACCATCGCTAGTGTGAATGGCTAGGAACACAGACAAACAAGGGTTTATTAGACAGAGAGAGTGTGTGTGTGTGTGTGTATGATGACAGTGAGGAAAGTCCACAAACTGGTTCAAACACCTTATAATCCTGCTTCTTAGAACCAGCTTGATTACTCTGTAATCATCCAATAAACACCATCAGTGGGCTATGTTCCACTGTAAACACTGACAGCAAGTCAGCCATTCATTCCGGCAACTGAGCAAAGCTGCCTTAAGGACAACAATATGAGCAGAATAAAACAATGTCAACAGTGTCATCGTTTACTATTATCCAGTATTGGATTAAGTTCTGGGTGCGGTCATTAGCGTATCTTTGGTTAACTTTGCAAGAAGCGAAAGTGAAAGTAGGTCTTTGCCTTGAATTACGCTCACGCATTTGTCCCACACGGATTTATTGACGAGAAAGAGAACATGGAAGTAAAAAACCCCCCAAAACCCCACAGAACCTGATACACCTTGCAACTGAAATTACCAGCTACCTGATAAATCATACCTCACGCACAGACAGATCTCTAAAACAACCAGGAAGTACGACTTACGAGCTTAACAGAGTAATTTGCAGAACAATAAAAATAACCTGGGCTTTCGAGGAGGAAATAAATAAATAAACCAATTTATTTTTAAGTTTAAGTGCATTTGTACATACAGTGCCCTCAAGAATTATTAGCACTCTCCATAAAAAAATTGGCAAAAATGATTGCGTAAACATTTCACACAATCTTTTCGATTTTCTATTCAAACTATTGGATATTTTCAAATCTTTTATCGCTGACAGACTTTACGCTCGTGAAACACACGCTTGTGTTTCAAATAGCAGCGTTTTCTCTCAGAAATATGTTCAAATCTAAATGAAACGCACACATTCTTGAAAGTTTCGTTTTAAATATTGTCCATTTGCTCTCCGTTCCACAGACTGTTGTCGCTTTCATCCCATCCGAAAAGTATTGGAACAGCAAGGCCTATTCCGTTGGTTGCGCAACGCACTGAAGACATTTGGGTTCGCGATCGGAAGATGAAAACGAGACGATGGATCAGAATTTCAGCTCTCGTTCCCTCGTATTTACATCTAGATTTGTTTACTCTTGGTTTGAGCCCTAGGTTTCACCTGTGAAGACGTTGGAGGATAAACCGACATGAAGACCAGAGAGATGTCTATGGGAGAAAAATCAAGCCATTGTGAAGCTGAGAAAAGCGAGAAAATCGATCAGAGCCAATACAGCAATTTGGAATGTCTTGAAAAAGACAGAAACCGTTGGTGTTCTAACGTTGAGACGTGGAACAGCTCGGCCAGGGAAAACAACCACAGCTGATGATAGAAACATTGTGATGCTGTGAAGAAAAACCCAAAAACAGTCTGTGACATCACCAACAACCTCCGCAGGGCAGAGGTGATGGTATCACAATCCACCGTTCGAAGAAGACTTCAAGTGCAGAAATCTAGAGGCCATACCACAAGATGCAAACCACTCATCAGCATTAAGAATCATAAAGCCAGATTGGAATTCACAAAGAAATACAGAGATAAGTCAGAAAAGTTCTGGAACCAAAGTGATGGAAAGGCCAAAGTGTGGAGAAAGAATGGATCTGCTCATGATCCAAAACATACAAGCTCATCGGTCAAACATGGTGGAGGTAGTGTCGTGGCTTGGGCTTGCATGGATGCTCCTGGAACAGGATCACTAATCTGTAGCAGTAGAATGAATTCAGAAGTTTACAGAAACATTCTGTCTTCCAGTTTACAGAGAAATGCATCCGATCTAATTGGGAAGAACTTCATCATGCAGCAAGATAATGACCCTAAACTGCCAACTCAACAAAGGACTTCATCAGGGGGAAACGTGGAAGGTTTTAGACTTGCCAAGTCAATCACCAGACCTTAACCCAGTTGAGCAGCATTTCACCTCCTGAAGAAGAGACTGAAGGGAGAAACGCCCCAAAACAAACAACTGAAAGAGTCTGGGGTAAAAGCCTGGAAAAGCATCATAAAGAAAACTGCGGTTATTGCCAGCAAGGGATATGCGACCAAATATTAAGTGTTATTTAAAATTGAAATGTACTTGGACTATCCGTTCCATTTCTTTTGCTCAAACCCAGATGTATTCGGTGTAAAGCGAAAATAAAAAGACCTGGCCTTGCCGTTCCTATACTTTCAGAGGGGACTGTAAATATAAGGTTAACAAACAAAATTAACACACTTAGGGCCATAACAAAAATGTTCACGTGTCTCAAACACATGGACCCATGAGCACACTGTTCCAAACACACACATCCACACACAGTGAGGAGGATAGCAGGGGGGGGGGCACAAAGATCACAGTTTCAGAATTTGCGCTGTTTAGCTGATGGTTGTGGTTGCGTTACACGCCAATTTCAAAGCAACAGGCTGTCTGAAACTGTTAGAAGGAAGACGCCCTTCCTGAGCGCATCTTACCAGCATCTAAACGTCGTGATTGAAACATCATACTGTGTACTGTGATTACATGAAACCAAAAATCGAGCATTATGGTCACTGTTTGTTTGGGAAGAAAAAAAAAAACACTAACAAAAAAACAAAAAACAAAAAAGGACACTGCATTCAAAGAAGAGCACCTGATAGCGACTGTAAAACATGGTGGTGGATAATTGTTGCTTCGAGGCTGCTTTGTGACAGGTGGTTCTGGGTCTCTTGTGAACAATGATTGCATCATGAATTATGCCAAGCACCAGGATATTTCAGACCAAAACCTCGTTCCCTGTGCCAGGAGGTTCAGACTTTGCCAAAGACAGACTTTTGAGCTTAGATCTTGTTAGAGAGAACAAAAAGGAGACACAATCATACCTCCACCGGTATCATCACAGCAACGCTTCAAAGGAACACAGAAACAATGTTTTGCGATGCTCATTGCCATCTCCAAATTTAAACCTGACTGAAAACCTGGGGTTTGCGTGTCCCCACCCTCGTTATACTTTACAGGAAGAGAATCCACGCTGTTATTCTCTCCACGACAGGCGTCACAAGATATCAATGTACGGCTTGCGATCGTTTTGGAACCCGTGTTTCGTAGCGGGTTTTTTTGAGCGCAGAATAATCACTTGATTGCGTTTTTCTGTACTAATTTGTGCTACTTTTCATAAAGGGTGCCAATCAGTCGTTCTTAAGGGTATGATATGTACACGGTGGAGTCTCTTACTTTGGTATGGCTGTTCACAGATGTCCTCCGTAGTGCCTCCCCGTCTCCAGGAATCAGACGTGTCCCGTCTGGTCGTCACGGTCCCGTTGGAGGTGACGCTCAGCTTCATCTGAAAGGTGGTGATAATATAGCCCTCGTAGCAGCGCCATTGCAAAACGGCATCGTTGGAACAGCTGGTGAGAGACAGCGTTTTGGAGAGAATGTCCAGTCCCAGGCAGGCAGATAAACCCGTGTGGAAGATCCGATGTCCTGAGCCCCACTTCCACGACTGGGCCGTCGCCGTAGAACAGTCTCCCAGTGTCAGAGAGCCCTCCTGAGCCAGGAAGCATTTGCCCGTGCTTTCGTGCTGGATACTGAAGGTGTCATCACCTGTGAGACAAACAGACAGAGAGGTCACTGTATGCTAAAGAGATATGTAGCAGCAAGAAAGAGACTGCCAGAGAGCCCATTCAAAGCCGTACATTCTCCTGATTTTTCATTCACTCATTCGTTATCCTGGTCAGGGTCAAGGAGAGGAGAACACGCCCTGGATGGGACACCAGAAAATTCACACACGTTCACGTGCTCATTCAATTTAGAGTCGCCGTCCACCGGGATATTTTGCGGGAGGTAGGACGAGACCGGAAAACATGGAGGAAACCCACACGGACACAGGGACAACACGTGACCCTGGAGCCGTGAGGTAGCGACGATTTTCTTTCCATCGTACTGAAGCAAGGATATATTCTTTCTGGAACTTTGTGAATCCGAGCCTGAAATTTCACATAACGTAACCAGATCTCCGTCGTCTCTAAGAGCTCGGTCGAGCTACCGCAGCTTTTAAAACCAACCTATCATTCGGATTTAATCACGCAGAATCTAATTCTCCAGCCTTACCGGCGTTGAATACCTCCGACTAAAGTGTTTCGCAGTCAACACACGAGTATTAGATTGCGTTCCCTTGGCATCAGCGTTCTGGTAAACACGTTCAATTTGAAACTAAAAAGGAGCGGTATTGCTTGGCAGAAAGAAAGCAGGAACTAGTATTCCAGGCCTTGTAGCTTTTGGGTGGAGACCAAGCACCATTATGAAAACCGTTGGAAGCAGGTTTTGAAGGATTAGGTTTCCCTCTTCTGAGGATCTTGAAGTATGTTTACACAAAAAAATATGGGGAAGTAAAATGTCACTGTCTCTCTCCCTCTTTTTTACTTTTACTTTGCAAGAACCTCTTCGAGTCCTGTAATACTGGTATGGGCAGTCAACTGACCACGACTAGGTTTAAAAGGGCATACATACACACACACACACACATACATATATATACATACATACATATAATATATATATATATATATATATATATATATATATATATATATATATATATATATAAATAATTATATATATATATATATATATATATATATATATATATATGTATATGTATGTATATGTATACACACACACACACACACACACGTGTATACATATGTATGCATATATATATAATGTGCACACACATACATACATATATACATATACACACATTATATATATATATATATATATAGAGAGAGAGAGAGAGAGAGAGAGGGAGAGAAAGAGAAAGAGAAAGGGAGAAAGAGATAGAAAGAGAAAGAGAGATAGAAACGGTACTATTTAGTGCAGGAGTGTGTTTCTCTGAACATATAAACAACTGAAAGTACACATTTGAACACATTTGTAGTAACCAGAAGTCCTACTTTTGTTTAAAAACAAAACCCATGGGAATATTACTGAGAGACTGGGATGAAGTACAGTTCAGAAGTACAGTTCCTATTAGTACACATGGTACAGTTCCTATTAGAACGGTTCCTAGTAGTACATATGGTAGAGTTCCTATTAGTACAAATGGTACGGTTTCTATTAGTACACATCGTAGAGTTCCTATTAGTACGGTTCCTATTAGTACAAATGGTACGGTTTCTATTAGTACACATGGTAAGGTTCCTATTAGTACAAATGGTACGGTTCATATTAGTACCCATGGTACGGTTCCTATTACTACAAATGGTACGGTTCCTATTAGTACACATGGTAGAGTTCCTATTAGTACACATGGTACGGGTCAAGCCTAATGGAAGAGATTTGAACAGACTTCCTAGCTACGCAGATACAGTACCCAGTAAGCTATCTATTTACAGACACATGGAGTGTAAACACTTTGTTTATGTCGCTATTGAGAGGTCCAGCAGTGAACTTTATCCTCTTTCAGAAGTTAAACAACACCAGACTTCTGCCTCAAGCTTTCACTTTATCTAAATTAAGAAAGTGAGTAGGATATGATGTAATTCGGCTTGGTCATATATCCGACCAGCCTCGAGCAGGAATGCGGTCTTACCAGCGCTCACATTCGGTGCGCAACTTCCAAACAGAACCGTGCTCTCTCCACAAAGTAGGCACAAGACGGCGTAAAGCACTCCCTGAGCAATCCAGTCCATGGCTTCAAACAGAAACACCGTTTCCTCAAGTCATTCGTTACTTTTCTACCACTGACAGAGTCACGCTGTTATTCTCCTCACACAAAACATCGCCAAGCTTCCCCTCCCAATGACTTGCAGCTATGAGACGTTCCCTGTTCAGTGTTATTGCTCTCCACAACCCACCGCCGTGATTGGTCAACTGTCAAACACGTCACAGCACACACATAAGCCACGCCCCGAAACGAACAGGCTTAGGAGCTGTTGTCAGAGCATTATGTCACCCTAATGACTTGTTTTTAATAATAATAATAATAATCTTTATTTTACATAGAGGCTTTAAAGCAACTTCTCAAGGCACTTTACACAATAAGAAAATACAAAGAAATTAAAAAGTTCACCAAAATTATTATTATTATTATTATTATTATTATTATTTAATCTTCAATTTCTTTCTGGAAATCCATGCATAATTTGCTGTTGTTAAACAAACAAAAGTTCCCAGAGTGAAATGATCTGACCTATTGTCTGAGCTATTGATCCTGATCTATTATGGGACATGTAGAAAGCGCGTGATTATTTATGCTGAACATGAGAAGTTTTTTTGCTGAACATGGGGAAGTTTTTTTGCCGAATATGGGAAGTTCTGCATGCCAAAGATAACTCTAGCCTAACACTGTGGTTTGGCCAAATTATTATTTTTTTTGTAATTTAGAAAGAAACGTGGGCAGAAGTTACATTGAAACACATTTGCTTTATTTCAACCGACTGTGAATCAGAACTGCGCAGTGAAAGGAAGAAAAAAAAGAAAAAGGTCACATGTATTGTCTATGAGTGGTATCTCACGGGTAAAAACTGAATGTACAAGCTTCCTATCTCACACATGCGCTTCAACAAAGAAAAGTACATTAAGGATAAGAACAAAGAAAAGTACATTAAGGATAAAAACAAAGAAAAGAAAAGTACATTAAGGATAAAAACAAAGAAAAGAAAAGTACATTAAGGATAAGAACAAAGAAAAGTACATTAAGGATAAGAGTGAAGAATCCTTGTGCCAGCTACATACAGCTGTTCAAAACTCTTTTCTTCTTCTTCATTACAAATAAAACAAACACGGCAATAAAACTGTAAACTGTGATTCAATACTGTACAGCTACTTTATCCCATGTGGCATGAACCCCCTCCCCCATCACATCACATCACATTAAGCAGAAAAGTAATATCAACCCCGTTAACCCTTTTAATGCGCACAGTGCATATACAAATTGGAAGCACGACTGTCTTGTGATCTATACCAAGGCTGGCTTCAAGAGGAGACCGCAGAGTGTACCAAGTAGTTTCGTATGTACATGTTTTCACACAGTCATTATTATCTCACACAGAGCCAAAGATGCCGACTGGAAAATAGCAAAACTGACTATAGGAACACCAGGCGTCATTCGGCCACTCTTTCTGTTTAAACATACAACCTAAATCCAGCTCAGCACAGCTGATCTTTTACAGTGGACTTAGAATATCCAAAATATAAACAAACAATCAGATGGGGGGGGGGACTAAAGACTATGATGAACTCTATCCAAAGACAAACAGATACTGGATGTAAGCCTTATATACTTTGTGAACCCTTTAGAATATTTTATATATTTGCATAAATACGATCGAAAACATTAGCGGATTTTCAGAAGTCCTAAAAGTAGACAACGAGGATCGATATTTTCCTCGATAAATAAACGACAGCGTATAAGATTTTTCTCTCATTTGTATAACTGGGTTCTCTTGATCGACTTCTAGGACCATATTTACGCAGATATG